>NW_026592510.1:21621609-21625561 GCF_907164565.1 Psammomys obesus
GAAGGAAGGAAGGAAGGAAGGAAGGAAGGAAGGAAGGAAGGAAGGAAAGAAAAACCCCACTATTATATGCTCCTTTAGGAGTTAATACTGGTAGGCGTCTGCCAATCATCCATATTAAGAAAACACCTCCAGGAAACCTGTCTGTTCCAAGAAATTTTAGAAAAGTGTGTCTAGAGGCTATAGGCTGGCACAATAGTCTACCCTCATTGTCCACTCTTGCCCTATGACGAAGTTTTTCCTGATCATGATCCCTTTGCCATGGTCCACTCTCACACAGTGAGAGTGTATAATTTCCTCTGTAAAGGCTCCTTTGGCAACTGTTCATTCTTACCCTGAGAGTGTCTTCTTATGCAATGTTCCTTTGCCATTGTGAATGGTTTCCAATGCGATGGTGCCTTTGATCATTACACACTTTCATCCTCAAAAGCCTCCTGTTACTTGCAATAAAGTTTGTCTTCTACCCTACACTCTGTGTCTTGCCTGAATTCATTTGATGGAGACTTTAAGGAGTAAGATGCTTAAAGGAGGTAAGGAAGTAAGATCTGTAACAATAAGATGGCTATGTAGTTGGAAAGACTGGTTGATAATAAAATTATTAACTACATAATGAATTCTTTATTAATACTTAATAAATTATTAATGATATGTATAAAAATGCTAGTGGAGAAGAATAGAGGATAATATTACATGAATATAGCAGGTGGAAGGCAGTGTTGGAATCATAGTAGACAATTCTTTCTAGTGTTCACAGTTTTGAACAACAGATAGTAGAAAAACCAAAGGAAGAAAGAGGACAAAATGAAGAGGAAATATTAAGGGCTTTCACGATAACTTCAGCTGGCTTGTCCTGTGTTGCAATCGTGGCATTCCTTATTGTAGCTAGATTGGCCTATCTAAGCTTCACATTCTCTTCTATAAACTTTCAAAATCACAAAAAACTGTTCTGCATGGTTTTAGGGAGATGAGAAACTGAGACAACATGAGTTTCTAGTAAGTATCAAGTATCTAACAAATAAAAATTTGTTTTACAATGAGGATTACAATTATTTTATTCTGCTATTCATTCATAAAAACACAAAAATACAACATTTAATGAGTTTGTGCTTGGCAAAATATTTGAAGGGTGAAACTTTTCTATTATGACTCCAATAAAGAACTAGTACAAACACATCACATTAAGAGTTAAGATTTCCTTTCTCTACTAAAACTATAAACTTGTACTGATCCCATCTATTTGTTTAGCACATACCACCCTGTGACATGCAAGGGTGGAGAGAGCCTACTTTGTGGTCTCCCATAGTCCCCAGAATAATGAAGCATGCACGGGTATTTATAAATAACCACAGAATGAATGCAAATGATTACAAAGTAGAACTAACATGTATGCATTGACTTCCTTTGCGCTGCGCATTATGATAAACAATATACCCACAGACACTAATTCTTATTCCCAGGCTAAATAAATGCTGTAATAATAAAATATGATTGTATAGTGGGGCTGAGAGTGAAGCCCAAAGAAACTGATTGCTAATGTAAGAAGGTAGAGGGAAGAATGAAACAGAATAGAATAAAACAGAACAGAGCAAAACAGAATTGAACAGAATAGAATAAGTCTTCTAGTTTAGTCATTAAATAATCTTTGGGTTCTTGATAATAAAGAAGAAGCATGGGGGGATGAATTGATAATGGAAGGAAGAGTGAAAAGAGAAGCAGGAAGAAATGTAGACACACAGAACAGCTGATAGTCATAGCCAGCACCCAGTGTGTCCAGACTTCACCTAGGCACATACACAAGGAAATACTTCTCTAGATTCTGAGCCCTCATTTGAATCCATCCTAACATCTTATTCTTGAAACAATTGGAGTAGCTTAGAGTATGTTTGGAAACATTCTAGATCAGTGGTTCCCAGCCTTCCTAAAGCTGTGACCATTTAATATAGTTCCTTATGTTGTATGACCCCCAACTATAAAATTATTTTATTGCTACTTAATAATTTTGTTGCTGTTATGAATTCTATGTAAATATGTAATGTGTGGGATATCTGATATGCGACCCTCAAAGGGATTTTGTCCCACAGCTTGAGAACCCCTGCTCTAGAGCTTTCCTTCACAATTAACATGAGATGTGGAAATTGAGTCTCTGTGTGTGGAAAAGATGAGAATAGAGAAAATAGCTTCTTAATTAGAAAGTTAAGAATAGAAAATTCTTAATAGAAAAAGGATTAAGCATATTTTTTAAAAAAAATCTTAAATATAATTAAGTGCATTTTCTCTGAATGTCTCAAAATAGAAGCCCACATACCAAATAGATATATTTATATCTAGGTGAGCATAGAGAATTTAGTAATGTCTTTCCAAAAATATTTACCTCTTCAGGATGTATGAATGGGAACTTATTTGTACATAGGTATTTTCATTTATGATTAATTCACATGACATCATATGTATTAAAGTGAGCTTAAGTCCAAAGTTGATACCCTTGTAAGAAGGCCAAGAAAGAGAAGGGCACTACCAGAGGGAAGATAGATATGTGAAGACAAAGACATGAACTAGAGAGATCTATCTGCAAACCAGGAATACAAAAGCCTCTGGCAAACCTGGAGAACTGTGTTTGGGCAGGGAAGAATTCTTTTGTAGAGCCTTCAGAATCATACGTCGGGGGAAATCAGACCTGTGAAAAAAATGCAACTCTGTTGATTTAAGCCTCCCAAACTATTGCACTCCCTGAAGCTCATCCAGCGGGCAACTGAAAACTGTAGACAGTCAATGACAAAATAAATTTATTTGTAATATGGTGTTTTCCCCAAATTAGTAGAAGTAATAAATCTCACAAAAAAATCATGGACTTTATGACAACAAGGCGATACAACATTCCAGACAGCTGCCAACTGGTTAAAGCACAAGGAGTTTCAACACATAAAATTTCCTCGACTTTTATGTGCTAGATGTCATCGTTTGGCCTCTAATATTAGCTCTAAGATTAGCCAAAATTAAGAAAAACATCGAGTCACTTCTTTTTTTTCCTGCCCACCTGTGTGTTCATCCATCTATTTCTTCTCCATCCGTCTATTCACCCATATCTCTGTCCTTCCCTCCAAGTACATAACGCAGAGCTAAACTAGAGCACGCCATGCTGTTGACTCCAGAGCTATCCACGACATAGAAATCATCAGAATCAGTGGCTGCGACTAAAGTCAGATTTCAACCAACTGGAGATTAATTACATTTGTTACAATTAGGGGTCTGTTGAAAAAGTCCCTGCTCTGTTATAGCTGATGGAATCATAAGCACGTCTATGTGGAAAGAGCTTGAGGGGAGTAAAAACAACCCACACATTCTGCCACGAGACCCAAGCTAAAGACAAGAGCTCCCATGGGCGCGTGACACTCAAAGTCTTGGGCTAGAGTCCTACTTCTCACCAACTTTCTTTCACTTCATCTGCCAGTCCCCCTTCTTTTCCAGCTATGAATTCACAGTCAGGCTGTGTCAGTAGATGCGGTGTGCTGCAGTGAAAATGCAAACACGTTTTCTATAATGAACATATGGGCAGCTCCAGTTGAAAAGAGTTCCGATACCATCCCGAGCATGTCATTGGCGATGGCTGCAGAAAAGCAGGCAGCAGACGGGATCAGGAAGCATGGAAGCAGGAAGGAAAGGGTGTGGGCTTGACTGCTGCTGTACATCCGGAGTGCCACCACGGCATGCCACAGCCTCTTTCACACTGCCAGCTGGTGTGGCGCGCCGCGTTCCATGTGTTTAATGCATAGAGTTCACTCTACCACCCATGTTCTTATATAACTGGGAAAGATCCTCATGCAAATTTTATTGTGCATTGAAATTTTAATGTGGTTATGGGTATTTTAAATGTTTTAATTATGAGGTTAGGCGTTCTAAAATTAAAATACCCCATACAAACACTTTCCACACATCCGTACCTAGGCCTAACCATTGT
>NW_026592510.1:21625571-21657735 GCF_907164565.1 Psammomys obesus
TTTTACATATACTATGTTAGCCACGGTATCTTTAGGCACAGTTTTATCTTGCCTTGCTATCAATTTCAGTAGGGTAACAGATTCAAAAATAACAAATTAAAACTAAAATGATTTTTCTCCCTCAAATCAATTACTTCTTAAGATGTCAACTCCATAGTGTATTCTTCAAGATTCATCTTTTCCTTCTGATGTGGAAGAAGCCATATTGTACAGATCTTTCACTAATGAGCAGTGCCATGACAGGTGCTGGGAGTCCAACACAGAGCAATAAGGTGGGATGCACAGATAACCAAAGGCTGTGAAAGCTTTTGGTACATCAGAAAACTACAATCTACGTAAGCAAGGGTGTTTGCCGTCCAAGTAGAATTCCATCAGCTGATACGTAACACTCTCTTCCCCAGCAGTGAGGTTGTTCACAGTACAACGGGAGACCTTTCAATAGATGCCCAAGAACTCAGGGCCATTGGTTTTTCTCAGGTTTGCAAAGGATTTCTCTCCACCTAGGTTAAATAAGATTCTGTTTTGTTTTGTTTTGTTTTGTTTTGTTTTGTTCTAAGTAAAGGAGAATGAGAAGGCAGTAAGGACTGACTGGGATTGTAGAAGATAATGTTAAAACGTGGGGTATGTCGCTCCACCCTGCTCAGGACTTCTGCATTAGCTGACTCCCCCATTTAAGGAAATGTCCTAACTCTTCTCACTGAGTGTTCTGGGTCTTTTTTGTTGTGTGTCCACCTACCCCACCCTGTTTATTATTTCCTCGTGTAAGTCTTTATTTTTATTGCATGTTTGTGTGTGTTCCTACACATGCCACAGTTCATGTGTGGAGATCATAGGAAAACTGTCAGATGCAGCTTTCTCCTTCTACCATGTAGATTACACAGATTAAACTTAGGTTGCCAGGCTTGGTGGCAACCATTTTACCAGCTGAGCCATTGCTAGCCCATGCTGCTGCTGCTGCTGCTGCTGCTGCAGATGATGATGATGATGATAATGACGTTTTCCTTCTTTCCCTCTCCTCCTCCTTCTCCATCTCTTTCTACTCCTACTCCTCCTTCAACAAAGACAAGCATTAAATTTTTTCTTTAGAAATAAACACACAAAAGAGAAAGGAATAGATCATACAAGACAAACAAAATCTCTATTCCAGCAAAAATAAATATTCCAGGCAACAAAAAGAAAATTATGTATAACACACATACTTCTCATGAGCATAACACAAATCATAGATCCTAGAAGCTATAAGACCAAGACAGGAAAAAGATCGAGCACAAGATCCCATAACAACAAAATGACATGAGCAGAGAGTGTAGCAGTGGATGGGAGCATCCATTTGTCAGAGCAGAAATGCCTTTCCTAGAACTCAGTCAAATGCTAAGTCTACAGAACTAATTTGAGGAGATGGCACTTGACTGAGAATTCAGATAAGACAGATTGGCCTGAAGTATAGCATTACTCATGAATAAGAACCCTTAATAAAGGTAAGATGCCTACATTTTCTAAATATCTTACAATGTCAATAAAAACTATAAACAAAAATGCTATTGAGAAGATAAGAGTATTTTCAGATCACCGGAGAGGTATAGAAATGCAAAAGCCAGACACTTTAAGAAAGGAAAAGTAAGGAGTGAAAGCTACGTGTAGCACATAGATAAACACAGCACAGAGCCGTCTGTCTAAACCAGTTCCACTAAGCAGGTAAGTAGATACAGGTGTGATGCGCCTCTAGCTCAGTTGTCTCCTCCCCATCCCCCTTGACATAGGCAGCAGAAGATGAAAGTGTATCTCCAGAGCGTCTTCATCTCTTTACAGAACAAGAGATCATCTCTTCCATGTCAGTTTATGCTTGGCAGTCTCTTCATCCCCAAAATATTGTGCTAAAGCCACTTGTCAGCAATATTTCAGCGGATGTCAACAAAGCCTTCTTTTTCCAGTTACAGCTGTAACAAATCACCACAATCAATAAGTACAGCGTCAAACAATAGAAAATCATTTTTAGACTTCTAGGGGGGCAGAGGATGCCATAGCCTTCCAGGGTTCCAGCAGGATTTGTTCCATCTGGAGGCTCCCTGAGAATCTGCTCCCCATCCCCCCACCTCCCCAGTTCTCAGAGCTATCCTCACTCTGAATAACGGCCCCAAGTTACATTGTCCTTTTGGCACTGCCTCCATCCTCTCCGACTCAGCCTCCTGAATCCTCTGCTGAAAGCGCTTTGACTATATTGGACCCACCTGAATAATGCCCTTCTCATTTTAAGATTCCCTAGTTTAATAATATTGTCAAAATCCCTTTTACCATGCAAAATAACATACTCATGGGTTCTAAGGATTGAGATGTAGAGACCCTTACAGAGAAGCTAAGTCTCACTGAGTTGGTGGCATTCTCTTGTTATTAAACTAATTATATAATTGTAATGAGCCCGTGAAAGAACAAGTCAATCACACCAGCATTGTATACATTTATTTTTGATAATAAAGCAGCAAGGAAAATTTTCCTAGATGCTGCTTAATCTCGTATCATTAGCTTCACTTCAGCTCTGCTTTTCTGAGAAATTGATAGGCAATGACAAATAATTAGCTCATTCACAAATGAAAGGTATGAAATATTTCCATTTGTGTTGTATTATATAGTCATTACATACTTGTATATTGAATGCCTAACGACATCAAAATTATTAGAAACCTAATAATTGTGGTAGTAATTAAAGTAAGTAGCTGTCATTTATCAAACACATTCTATGGGTGATTGTGCTAAACCTCATGACTTATTTGTTTTTAAACATCTTATAATGAGGATTTTATCTTTCACAATACACAGTTGAAAAATCCAGGACTGAAAGAGCTTATGGAGTGGCAGACTGACTGACACATGCTAGGAGCAATATTTGACCTTAAGAACCCCAACCTCATAGTCTTTATCCAGATAAGATACTGGACAACTAAGAACAGTAGGGGTAATCTCCTTTGTCTGTTTGTCTTCCAGGGAGAAACCAGATTGACAGGCAAAAGTGAAGTGGTAAGAAATGTGCTGAAAGAAAGCTAAGGAAGCAGCTGGAACACATGGACAAGCATAAGCCTAGACAGAAAAAGGGCTTCCCAAGAAGCCGCAAAACGCTGAAGAACTTGTAAACTGGACAGGTTAAAGAGTACTGGGGAAACTCCAGGCTCAGTCAAGAGAATGAGAGCCGGAGATAAGAGAACACTGCGATTTAAAGGGATTGAGGACCATTCATGAGGGCTAGGTAAAGTGTCAAGGAGAGCCTAGCGAATGGCCTGAGGAGGTACGCACAGGCCAATTTATGCAGGACTTTAAAGCAGGCTAATGGCTTTGACCTTAATCAGAACATTGCCAGCCGGCCTCTTTAAAACTTTTAAGCCAAAGAGTGACACGATCAAGTTTGCACATTACAATGGGAAGGGTCACTTAGGCAAAGATGATACCAGAAACAGGGAGATTAAGCAGGGCACTGATGTGGGAATCTAGACATTATGCAGAGATTACAAACCTAAAATTACATACTCAAACATACATACATGTAGGTGTTATAAGGAAGGCAACGTTTGTGTGGATTTTTAGCTATGAAACACAACCTCGAAGATGTATTTGCAATTCTGAACTCTCCCTTTTATTCAACACTCCACATTCCCCCATTTCTTCATACATTATGCCCTGCCAGTATGCCAGGAGTATGCCAGTAAACAAGGATATGGAACCAACAGCTTTTACACAGACAAGGTTACGTCAGGCTTTGCCTAAGTGAAAGTGTCCTAATGTCCCCAGAAAGTAGACTGTGGGACAAAACCACACAGGAAACAGTTTGTGTAGAAATGTTTTCAAAGTGTAGAAATAAGGGACAGGAGCAGAATAGACAAGAAATATAAGTATTTTCAATTAGGTGGAAACTTCCAAGGTAACCTAAATAGATGCAACATAAAGAATCTGCGAAGATGAACTAGAGAATGCACGTATCTTCACACCCAGGCTTCCATTACCCAGGGTTTCAGGGACACACCTCTAGGAGGGAGAGCTCAGGAGCTTCTCACTAGTGTCCACCATAAATGAAATGGTGCCCCCATATGTGGTCAAGAGGAAATTAAGGCTCAAGAAAGTGACAATCATGAGTCCTTGAGCTATGTTGTGACAGAAAGACATTGAAAGCCAATCTGTGTGGTGTAGTTCCTTTTCTAGAAGTGCTCAATGGCGTGTCGGCTACCAGTAATACCAAAGTGACAGGTTTGAGTTTGTGTCTAGGCCATGGAGTCCTCCCTCCTCTGCTGAGCGGCCTAAAGCACACAAAATAGCCTGCAGACGGCTTGAGGGTTAGAAGTGTGCCTTTTATCCGGCCCTGGGCACGTTGTAGGATCTCAGAAATGTTTGTTGTAAAATGAATTTCTATGGCTGTGGTGTTATTAGTCATCCCAGAGGAGGGTAATAACCTTTCCCCTCAAACACGTTTTTCTCGGCTCTCTTGGCTCCGTGTGCCCGTCTTTGTTTCTAGTCAATCAATATCGTAAGGTGCCTCCAGCCTTGTGCTGGAGTTGTGCTCCGGTTGGGAGCTTGTCCGTGGGATAGCCCGACTTACCACAGAGATACCAAACACCCTTTCAAAACCTATTACTGGGTCAAGCCTCAACTCTTCTGCCTTAAAAATCATTTCTTCAAGGTTTACTTTGAAGTGTTCTTTCTCCCCATGTCAGCAGGAAAGCTGTGAATTTCTTATTTTCAACAGAGCCTTCTCCGAGTAATGGTGACCCAGTAAGACATTTTCACATCCTGCAAAAATCTTCCTGTCAGAGGTTTAAACTTTTTCTCTATTAACATGTCTAAGAAAATGGCCTGCATATCTCCCTCCCTCCCTTCCTCTCTCTTTCTTTCTCCTCTCTCTCCCATCCCTCCCTCCTTCCTTCTCTCCCTCCCTCCCCTTCTGTTCTTCTAATTCTCACTACTACCTTGCCTGATGTTGGTCTGGCAAGGTATATGTATATGCTAAACTAAGAGAATTTCATTGAAAGAGTAAAATTTCTATTCTTTGGGCTGGAGGGAGTTGCCAGTTAAGAGTATGGAATATGCTTATAGAGGACTAGAGTTCATAGAGCTCGGTCCCCAGTTCCCACAGCAGAAACCTCACAATCTCCAGTAACTCTATCTCAAGGGGGTCCTTCACCTCTGAACTCCATGAGCATTGCTGCTCACATGTCCCTGTCTACACACACACACACACACACACACACACACACACACACACACTCATGCACAGAGAGAGCAAGAGAATGACACACATACACAAACTGTTTTAAAATCCTTAATAATAATCTTACCTTTACGCATCTCTGTCTCAAGATAAAGCACACTCATTAAGGTCTGAGCTAGGCAGGTTGTCAGGAATAGACTTGGGGTCATCATTTGAAAATACCGTAGGGCTGTATAACTTTGTTTTATAATTTATATATTATTTTGTCAAATGTATATTCCATATTCTTTTATGTCTCTGAAATAAATGAAGCAAGTATATTTCGCTTGGTATCTGATACCAAGTTTATCAGGGACTTGGCTTCCGCCTTGGACTATTAGAAGCTAGTTGAGAATCCTCTGCACAAAGCAGAATGAGGGAAAACGAACAGAGAGCTGAAACTGCGGGAACTGTGGAAAAATCAAAGCTCGTCTACAAAACCCCCATTTCAAGAACCAAAGTCATCTTAGTGAGAAAAAACAATGACAGCAAATGCAAAGGATGAGAAAAGCACACGGAGGGGATAAGAGTGGCATCAAACAAGCCCAAAGATGCATGATAAAGACATGAGAAACGGGAAAGATCAGTGAGGCTGGGGGTGTATGCCCAGCTAACACAGAGCTGATACCAAGTCACCAAGGTCATGACCTTGGCTACTCACAGCATGCCACGTCTATCTCAGGGCTTGAAGAACAAAAAGATCTATTTAAATGTTTTTTTTTTCATTTACCTCAATGAAAAAAAAAACATAAATATTTGCCAATGAAGAGAAAATGCCATGTTATTTAATAAATATTTATTATAGAGCACTATAAGTATCATTCAAAGATAAGTTACAAATAGTAACTGCCTTTGGGAAACAAGTAACTTTAAAGCTAGCAATGTAGACAGGAAGTATAAAGAGTGGCTTGCTTCTCTGTGGTAATAATGTTGATCAGCACCTGTTATAGTCTTACCAGTTTTTAAGGCTTTGTACATAACATACTAATGAAGATCATAGCTGAATAACTTATAACTACATAAATATAACTCAGAGAAAAAATATTATTATTTATTATTCTGTTATTTAGTACTATAATGAAATGCCTGAGGTAATTAACTAATGAAGAGAAAAAGCTGGTTTTCATTAAAAATTCTGGAGGTTCCAGTCCAGAATCGTGCAGGCAGTTGCTTTGGACTCTGGCAAGTTTGGTAGATTGTGGAAGGAGCACGTGGCAGAGCAAACCGCTTCCATTATGACCCAGAAAGGACGGGAACAGGTAGGGAGGGCGGTTCTCACCATGCTCATCCAGGGCACATTTCTCGTTAGGCTCTCCTTCCCAAAAGGTCCCAACATCTGTGAACTCTGGGGCCAAAGCCATCCTGTGGGCTGAAGCCTTAACTCACAGGCCTTTGAAGAAAAGTCATCCAATGCACAGCGAAGTTCAAGGTTGCTAGTAGTAGTCCTAGCTTGGCTTTTAGGGCCACATTGGGGTCTACTGAGACACTTAGACGTAAGCACTAAGCAGGTACTGACATAGCCTTTCTAGCATGTAGACAGCTGTTGTTAAAATATTTAGCCCCTATCATGCAACCGTTCCTCTAGACACCCTGAAGAAGATAATGTGATTTGTTGTGCTGGCATGGGTTGGTATGGGGGTGGGGGAGTGTCTCCTTTTCTGAGGAGAATGGGAGAGAGAAAGAGAGGAGAGGGTGGGACCAGGAGGAGAGGAGGGAGGGGCTGCACCCTGGATGTAAAGTAAATAAATAAATTTAATGAAAAGGCTAAAAAATAATAAAAATACCCAGGCAAATAAATGTTCACCACTAAGTCACATCCAGCTTCATGCACTTTTTTTTTTTTTTTTTGGCAAAAGCTGACATACTCATGGTATTGTGTTATTGTATTAAGTGTTATTGTGAAACACTTTCATTATGAACAATAAAATGTACTCCCATGGGTGTTTCATGAATGACCATTCATGGAAAGTTATAATTTAAGCTGTGGAAGCAGTTAGATACAAAACCCACAGGTTTCTGACCAGGATTCTTGTAGAAATATCTCTCCACATTCAAAAGAGAATAGAATGAGTAGTATGCGTGGCACAGAGTTTAGAAAATCTAGGAAGTAGTCCTCCAGCAGATAAGGCCAAGAATGAAAGAAACCTGAAAGAAACAGACCTTCTAAATTCTTGTCTACAGAGCGAAGACTGTACTGTAGCTTTTGTTTCTACAGGAGTTGTTTGTTGTGGTTGGTTGGTTAGTTGGTTGGTTGGTTGGTTGGTTGGTTGGTTGGTTGGTTGGTTGGGGTTTTTGTTGTTGTTCCTTCTTTCCTCAACACCCAAGAATGAGGAGAGGGCACTTAATGGGGCAACTCACACAAGCAACCAGTAGAGGGAACTCTCTCCCCCTGTCCAGCCAGGGACCCAGCACGTGTAAAACGATAACCTATCCTGAGTAAGTTACATGTAGCAGCTAACAGGTCCCTGCCCCACCCCTCCAAACACTAGTCAAATTCTAACCCTTATGATCTTTCTTAAGGAGCCTTACAACTTTATGTCCAGATATTTCTCCAGAAACGATTGCCAGTTTTGTCATTAAATAGTCAGCAGCATCAGCTATACGACGGTTCCCAGGAAAAAACAGGTGACATATCAGGTGCATCCTTCCATAACTCCCCAACACCTCTGGAAAAAGTACAACCGAGTTCACCCCACACCCGTGTCCAAGAAACAAAGCATTCGCTGCTCTGGCAGCTTTACCTGTTTCGGATTCCTTGTCTGGATTTCCAGGACACGTTTCATAATCGTGTTACCAATCACTTGTTCTCAGCTGACTAAAATTTTTATATGCAATAATAATTTAGTCCTATTCTTTTTTTAAAGAAGCAGAGTCATGGTTCAAAGCCAAGAGTGTAGGTAGGCTTCAGTGGCCACGCCTAATGACGAAAGAAATGGGCAGAGCCTTCTGTCACAGAGTAATGTGAGAGGACTCTTCAGGAGACAGGATCTGACTTTATAGGAAGTTATCTTGAGGCTGGAGAGATGGTTCCATGTTTAAGAGTTCTTGCTGCTGTTGAGGAACCCAGGTTTGGCCCCCAGCACCTGCAGGTCAGCATCTGCAGGGAGATACAACTACTTGTACCTCCAGCTTTATGAGGTTCTGATGTCCTCTTCTGGCCTTCTTGGGTACCAGGCATACACATGGTATGTACATACATACGTACACACATACGCACATATATATGTATGCAGGAAAATACTAATACACAAAAATAAAATAAATATTAAAAGAAGCAAAGTCTCTCCTGGAGATTACAAATGTTACTAATGTAACATTAGTAAATCTGTAGGATAGAGCTGTGAGTTGACACATTAAGTAAAATGGCTTAACACTGATACAAATACATGCAAGAATCAAAAGAATAAAATAAGACTTAAAAGCCGTAGCATAAGAACAGGAGATTGCAGTAGCCATCTAATCAGTACGGGGGGATATAAATTCTATGGGTCAAGCAGCACCTGGTGAAGAGGTTGTGACTTTGAGAAGGGCAGACACTGTACAGCTTAGTAGGAAATGTGTATTGAAAAAGGACGAGGCAGTTTGGTGGGGGAAAGAGACATAAATTTAGCCTCTTTGTCTTCTCCGTCTGTTAGAGCATGCTCATGATGAACCAGCCGTGTGTCACAGCCTTGCACTGTGAGGTGGCGATGGGAGGAGTGATCCCTCAGCCCTGCATTGTGATCCAGAGCCCTGTGGTGCACAGAGGAGAGGAAACAGGAGAGCTGGGAGACACCTTAGAGCGAGCATTCAAGCCGTGGGGAGGCTGCGGTGAACGCACCATCAATGAGAAAATGTGCGTGCCGAATCACGATGCGTTTGGTATCTTGTTCGCTCAGAAATGCAAAGGTATCACCTTTTTATGGAGTAAAGCCACATTTGCTTCTGCATTTTGTTGGTTGTGATCAACGATTAAAGATGTGTTCCTTTAATATTACCGGAAGTAGCGGGTTTTTTTGGCTGCTTGTTCCAACCTGGGAGAATCCTTCACCGTCTTGATGTTCCATCCATCTGTGTATTCGGTGCTGACGCCGCTCCTTCTGCTGGCTTCCCTCAATGAAATGCAGCCTAACCAACAAATAAATTACTTTCTTTGTCTACGGCTGGCATGTTCACAGCGGGGCTCTGATTTGAACGAACCTGAAGTTGTCAGGCTGCACAAACACTCGGGGAGGAGTGCGTTCACGGAGGTCCCCGCGCTGGAAAATTACACACCACTTTCAAAACGTTTCACCACATTTAAGAGTTAATTACACCTTTTCCTTAACGACTGACATGACGTCTGTTTACAAGTGTTTTAGCTGACTTATGACACTATGCGGTGCCATTTGGTGGAGACATCTAAACTTCCATGATAAAAACGGCTGAGACCCACAGCCATTGCTCCCCGGGTGATTGGCAATAACCAAGAGCAACCCGCCTGAGTATTTCACAAGTTCTTATATCTTTGTACGACAAACTTAATTGTCATTTTTGCTGTGTGAACTGTTTGCCCACTTAGGTTAACCCTGTTTTCAACTTCCCTTTTTTTTTTTTTTTTCTTTGCTCTGGTGTTTGTTCGAGGGGACATTGGTTGTTGTTGCTGGTGTATTTGGAATGGAACATAGGACCTATGCATGCTTCACAAGTACTCTGTATTCCAGCCTTTCCTCTTTACCAACCCCCCTTTATTGTTTGTTTGTTTTTTCAAGTATTTTTGTTTTGGCTTTATAACTTTGAGGCAGGGTCTCACTAAAGTTTTCCGTCCACCTCTATTGCTCAGGGAGATCTCTCGCTCCCTATTTTCCCATCTCAGCTTCCCAAGCTTGCATGATTTCTCCCGACCTCTTAGGAGGATTTTCTAGAGCAGCCTTGTCCAGTAGAACTTACCAGCATGGCTGGAGATGTTCTGTGTCTGCATTGGTCGGGATGGGAGCTACTGAGTACAAAGTCATTCCTGCTCAAGGGGAAATAGTGAGTGTGGAGAGAGAGAGTCTTTTCGTTACATAAAATTCCATAAGCAATGATGTCTTGTCTGGCTATTAGTCATACGTCAGTGCAGTGCTTGGGAGCTTGCAGAGTACTGTCATTTGCATCGCCTGTCACCTCACAACAACACTATGGAGAGGCAAGATACGTATGAAAGCCACTGTCTAAAGGAGCATCTTGAAAAACTAATATTTATGGTAATTAACGCCACAGCCAAACTCAAATCCATATTTGGCATCACTAATCCTATTACTGGCATCAAACAATGAACTGTTTTTTGTGTTTTTTTTCTTTGTTTGTTTTTTTTTTTTAACAGAAGATAGTCTTCAGATTTATATTCATGGAGGTATTGCATTCTCCCAGGACAATTTAATTTTCAAAAATGAGTTCTTGAAATTTATTTTTTTCCCTTAGTTTTAAAAAGAAATCACATGGAAATCCTAATATTCAAAAGCATTCACATCAGTTTGAAGGGTTTCAGATTGCTATTTGGAGCTGTAAAATATTCTTTCTTATATCGAGCCAGAAATTTCATGTAAAAATATCACTTACTCAAGCTGTACTTGTTATACAAGACTCCTCCCGCACCCCATTTTCCTTAAGGTTCCTTATAAAGTCGCTCGTCTTCTCTTGAAAAGAACAAAATCCTGGACGGCATCAATTCACCTTGGCAAAACGAACAGAAAGTTTCATAATGTTAACAGCAATGAAAGCTTCGGAACACTCGTGTGGGTTTCCTACTAAAGATAGCGTGCTTCCCAAATGTGAGATGCACTGAGCTGTACATGCAGAAATACGAAGTCATGTTGCCTTTAGTTTGTTAAAAACACTTAATTTAAGAGGTTGATAATTTGGTCTCCGGCATAATATGCCACTCTACAATGACAGAAGTGAGAAAGTGCTGGGGAATGACCAGGATGACCTAGAAAAACTTGTTACCTAGGGAGTGAGGGTGAGGCTGGCTTGGGTAATTTGTCAAGAATTAGTCTTCAAGGGAAAATTAAGTCTGAGAAGAAATGGGAAGTCATAGTTAAAAGAGAAAAGAATTTGAACAACACAGATAACATTAAGGAATGAATTGTTGTCAGTAACATAAAAATTAAACAAGAGGAAGAATAAAGAACAGGCTCTGGGTTGGCAAGAGAGCTCAGCTGTAGAGTGCTTGCTGGACAAGCATGGAGCCCTGAATTCAAATCCCCAGCACACACACACACAAAGGTAGACTTGCAGGTGCACATTGATAATCCCAGTGCTCAGCAGGTAGAGGCAGAAAGATCCCTGGGGTTTGAGAATTCTGAATTCTCATTGTCAGAATTTAGAAGTTAGAAACTTGGGGTTTCACTAAGGATGCAGCTTCACATCTTAACTTTTCTTTTCAATTATGTAGCAAAGTGACAATTACAACAAGAATAGTTTTTATTAACAATAGATGCCAGAAAATAATGAAGCAGCATGTTCAAAGCAAAGTATTGCATAAAAATAAAGTGAAGTCAAAATTAAATATGCAGCTAAACTGACGTTCAGGAATTAAGTTAGTATAGAGACCTACTAAATTAGATTTTCTGTAGGCCTTCAACAATCTTGAAATAATTGTTATACATTGCAAGGAATGTCTAAGAGTAAAGAAACAGCATGTAAAATGCAACAATAAGCACAAACTTAGGAAAATGTTAACAAAATTAATTAATGTTTATGAAAACAATAATTTTATGCATTTAAAGATAATTCTAGATAATATGAAAAGCTACAATTTAAAAACCATGTGTAAAGATAAATATAGCAAACACTTCTTAAAAAACATAATTAAACTCTCAATTAAGAATGTCTTTAGGGACCCAAAACAAAAGAAATTGAAACGAGAGTCTAAGAGAAGGACAGCTGTTTCTGAAACAATGGAGAGAAGTGAGGTGTGGTTTCTGGAGGAGTCATGATGTGCCAGATAGGATGGGAAATGACAACCTCATTAGAAGAGATGGCAAATTCAAATGTAGAGTCACACTGGTCTTCAGATGAATGTACTGTTAGGAGAAGAGAAGAAAGCTTTTTGTCTGCCAGGGTTCTACTAAGGACAATGGAAATCTCCCATAAAACTTTGAAATGAAGGGTTATTGTCACATTGTTTAAGATTAAAATTATAAGCTGTTCTAGACCTGTAATAGCCATGGGTCACTCAGAGAAATTAAATGTATAACTGTTCTTAAAGCCTTCATTCTAACATACTGCATAAGCTCTTATTTGATGTGACCTTATTAAGCGTGAAATATCATAAATATCAAATATCATAAAACATAAAAAACCTTAAACTAAGGTTTTTTAATAAATAGAAACATTACCCTCCTAAGCACAATACATAATTAAGACTGTGAAGGAAATGTACATGAAGAAGAATCATTGTATGCAAAGACAACCGAAGCAGAAATAAACGGATACTCCGAGAACAAAGTACAGACAATATTTTCAGAAATAAGAGAGAACTCTTCATAGAATACGATTCAATAAGAAGTTTTAACAGCAGGTTCAACACAACTCAGCAAAGAGTTTGTGAACAGGACAACGGCTCTTGAAAAATCAGTCAGAAGACAGAGCAAAAACAAGAGATAAGATGAAAATATAACCAGATGGGTTAACCGGTGTGAAGGAGGTGTAGAGAGCATCCAGTGCATGTTGTCAGCATTTCGTAGCAGACAAAACAGGAAACGCGATAAGGACCAAAGTGAGCTATGTGTCCGCACACGCCAGTGCCGCGTGTCTCCCCGCTCCAGGGCAGGCCATGTGCCCCCAGGCAATAGGTTTGAAGTGCACAAAAATAATAAAAATAATAACTGAGCAAACTATGAGTGACTAAAGGCGGAGCTGAAACATCAGACAAAGCATGCTTGGAGCAGTTGAAGGAAAACCCAAGGCTCTCACTTTTGAGCATATTGACCACCCCGTACATGATGAAATAAGTGTGTGTGCTAAGGTGTCTTAGGTTGCTTCTCAAGAGAGTAGACATGTCTTATACATCTTTCTCAATTACAGCAAACTTTAGAATATAGATATAGATATAGATAGATAGATAGATAGATATAGATAGATAGATAGAAAAATAAAAAATATCAAAAGATAAGACCAGAAAAGCATTAAAAACATGGAATTATAAGAAAAATTTAGAAATGAATCTAAAAATAGCAATGGTCAATAAGTAGCAATTCATTAAAATATTGGTGTCTCCAAATTGGCCAGAAGAACGTATGCAAGTGTGAATGTATGAATGTGTGTAGGTGTCAATGTATGAATGTGGGAATGTGTGAATGCATGTATGCATGCATGGGTGGATGAATGGATGGGTGGATGGACAGATAGACACCTAGTTAGATAATGAAAGAAAGTTTTGTGACATGTTGTTTGTAAAAACTGTATGAAAATGGAGAAACAAGGACAAAAAGCATATTCCAGACCCATAATTATAAAAGTTAAAACTTAATACAGCTAAACAAAAATCAATGAGATGAAACAGAGAACTAGACAATATCATTATCCTTAGAACCCCTAAATAAATTCAAATGGTGCTCCTGAATAGGTGTGTCCCACACTTGTGCCCTGCTAAAATCATCTTCATATGGTACACCAATATCCTAAGAGGTGACAGTCCCAAAATTACAGGACCTGTCTCGAAAAAGGAAAGATTCCTGTTGTTAATTTAGAAATCAGGCTCACAAACCTGGATTGCAAATAAGAATGTAGGAGAAAGGAAAACCAAGGACCTGAGTCTAGATTTTAAAAGAACTATAATATAGTAGGAAAGTAATTAAGCTATTTTTTAAAAACTTCATCACTGCCCAATTTACCTACCATTTGAAATATTGATATAAATTCCCGCATTGATGAAAGAAAGGAGACAAGTCATTTGATTGTGTGAAAAGTCAGTTGACAAAAATTTCACATTCATTCACTGTATTTTAAAATAAATTTTAGGAAAGTAGAAATAACAGGAAATTTATTTAATCTCAGGAAGTGTCTTAGTTAGTTATTGCTGTTAAGATACAGCACGGCTAAAGACAACTCAGACAAAAGAAAGCATTTGATTGGGGGCTCTCTTACCGTTTGTTTCAGGGGGTTACTCCATGATAATCATGGCTGGAAGCAGACAGGCATGGCCCTGGAGCACTAGGAGAGCTTTATATCCTGTTTTACAGATGCAGTCAGAGAGAGTAAAACGGGAAACTTCAAAGCCCATGATGCCCAATCATTTACCTTCTACAATAAGGCTACACCTACTCCAACAAGGCCACACCTCCTAATTCTTCCCACAGTTCTACCAACTAGACCAAGCACTTAAATATACGGGTCTTTGGGGGTCGTTCTCATTCAAACTACCACGGGAAGAACAATTACCAAAAATGTATTGCAAATTCATTCAGTGATCAAACTCATCTTAAATAAGGAACACATGAGATATTTATTATTTTTTAAGTTATTGATGAAGACCGAGTGTGATGGAACGCATCTACTTTTTTATTTGTTTGATTTTGGTTTTTTTTTTTTTTTGAGACAGGGCTTCTCTCCTTAACAGCCCTGGCTGTCCTGGAGTTCACTTTGTACACCAGGCTGGCCTCGAACTCAGCATAGATCTCCCTGCCTCTGCCTCCTGGGCGCTGTGATTAAAGGTATGCGTAACCATCCCCCCCCCATCACATCTACATTCTTAACACGTGGAGGAGACAGGAGAATCCAAAGTTAGAGACCATCTCAGGCCTAGTGAACCTAGACTGCTTGAAAAATAATTAAAAAACTTTTCTGTAATACAAATTGTTCATATTCATGATTTTGTGATGACATTTCCATATATGAATATCGTGTGCCTAAATTATATCAGACGATTGGTTCTAACCAAGACTGCAGTGGAGTTCCCACAAACACAGAAAGATGAAATGAGGTGTAAATATAAATGCCATATAAAATGTGTTTGTCCTAATAGTGAATGCAAAGGTTACATCGAAATAATAAAACAGTAGCCTAGATATGATAGAGCTACTGAATTTTTATAAATCTTGAAAAGGTAAAAAAAAATTAAGATTTAAAATAGAAACAATTTATAATACAATAATATCAGCATACATCCAGCAGAATTGTTGTGGCTTTATGAAAAAAAAAATGATGACATTAATGGGGACTTTTTGAATTAACACTGTAGATTAAAAACTGTTATCTCAGAAATGTATACGTTATATGCAATTTTATTAAAAAATTCAATCTAAACCATCATACATCGTTTTAAAAATTGGCAAGCTAATTATACAACTTAAAAAGTCATGAGAAGGACCTATATTAAACAAAAACAGTAATAAAAGTAAATACAATTGTTCAGGTGTAAAGTTTATTAGGACAACGTTTAACTATGACACTGTGATATCGGGCTAGGGGTTGACAACATTCTGATGGAATTAACTGAAGTAGACAGAGCCTCACTCAAATAGAAGCTCTTGACATATGAGAGATGTACACTGAAAATTCATGGAAATGAGCCTGTAGTACCAACAACTGGTGCTGATAAAACTGATAATTAAATAAATTCGGGAGACTACTAGTCAGGAGAGAGAGGGAGCAGGAAGAGCAGAAGATGGAGCAGGAAGGGAGTCACTATGGGGCCAGATGGACTATGAGCACGAGGTCATGAGGACAGACTGATGGAACAGAAGCTGCCTGGGAACCACCAGATTGGCAAGTGACTGGTTTTTATGTGAATTTTAAGGCTAGTAGAATCTTAATAGCTCAGAATCTGCTCAGCATAAGCGCCTACAGCTTAATAATAAATCATAGTCTCTTTTCTGAAAGCTAGCAGGGTTAAAGAAAACTGCTGCAGTAATAATTTCCTGCATTTAATTAATATATGCAGAAAACCAATTCCTCATGTACAGTATCAGTACAGTGAGGAAGGCAGGGAAGATGGGTAAAAAAATCAACTTCAGAACAAAAGAGAGTCATGGCACAAGTAAACTTATAAATGTAGACAATGTTTCTACTCTGAAATCTTTCACAAATACCCTGAAGGTGAGAGGACCAGGCCTGTCCTCCCTCCCCCTGAGAGACCAAAAGATAAATTAACAGCTATTATTAAGACCTGAAGTAGGTGGGTGGAGAAGTCCAGGAATGCCCTGAGGGGAAGGACTACTTTACTGCATTTTTTTCCCCACCCACTAGAGATAACAGTTGCTAGGAAACTGGCCCATACCCTTAGGGAGGGACACCAGGTCATTATGGTCTGGGGACCTTCCTATAGCCAATCAATTCAAAATGTAGCATTTTGACCAATCGCCCCTGCCTTGGGCATGTTGGGAGGGACCAGAATCTTTAAATCACCCGACTAACCTGGGCACAGCATGCTCGGCTCCCACCGCTTCGGTGGTGGGTGGGTGTGGGCCCAAGCTGCAGCTTGTAATTTACAATAAAAACAACCTCATGTATTTACAGCAGAGTCTGTTTATTCCTGGTCTTTTGGGGTTCGTGAACTGGGCAGAACACCCCCACCTAAAAAAAAAAAAAAAAAAAAAAAAAAGACAACAATCCCAGGAACTAGGCCAAAGGTAACCAATTCTAAGAATAAAACCATAAAATTTCCTACCCAAGGAATAACCTGGAGGTAACCACAAGAATGGGAGGTATCTTATCTCAGGGTGGGGCATCTGTGCTGGGCAGCCCACAGACCTAACATTCTAAAGATAGCTAGCTCAATGCTAGTTATGTTAGTTAGCCAATCACTTTGTAACAAGCTTGGCCTTGCTGAATGTCATCCAATCCTGTAACTGCTAAATTGGGAATTCCCAGTTCTTGCTCAATCCCTGCCATGCAGCTGCTGGGGCTCTCCTCTCTGATCTGCTACATTGGTGATGGTGGAGAGCCTGAGCTTAAGCCCCAATAAAGCTCTTTGCTCTTGCATATGTGGTCCGGTTCCTGGTGGTCTTTGGGGACCCTAAGATCTGAGCATAACAAAGGGTTGAATCAAGTACTGAAAAGTCACATGTCACTTCAAAAAAGCTACAGTGGAAGAGAATAAAAGCAAATGTATTGATCCGGTAAAAGCCAACAATTAAAGACAACTCCAAAAAATTAGCATAGAAAACCCAGAATAAGATGTTAGTAGTGAGACCCCCAAAACAGTTGTTATACGCAGTTCGTGAGCCCCCAGAAGATCTACAGGAATCGACTCTGTTGCAAAACACATGAGAGTCTTTTTATTGTAAATTACAAGCTGCAGCTTGGGCCAACACAGCCCCACCGCCGAAGTGGTGGTAGCTGAGCGCGTGTCCCCAGGTTAGTTGGGTGATTTATAGATTCTGGTCCCTCCCAGCATACCCAAGGCAGGGGCAATTCCTGCCTGGCAAGCATCTATTGGTCAAAATGCTACATTTTGAATTGATTGGCTATAGGAAGGTTCCCAGACCATAATGATCTGGTGTCCCTCCCTAAGGGTATGGGCCAGTTTCCTAGCAACTGTTATCTCTAGTGGGTGGGGAAAGAATGCAGTAAGGCGGTCCTTCCCCTCAGGGCATTACTGGACTTCTCCACCCACCTAGTTCAGGCCTTAATTAAGAATAGCTGCTAATTTATCTTTTGGTCTCTCACAGTATCAACAGTATCACCATGCCTTTGAAGATATAATGCTCAACTATTGTAAGACAGATTTTTATACTGAAATAAGGAAATACAATAAGCCTACATACTACTTAAAAGTACATTTAAATGTTCATGTAAATTGGGTAAATACTTGTAAGCCATGCAAGAGAGTTTCTGTTGCATAATTAGCAAACAGCTGCTCATGACCTAATGTTGAAAGGCAGTGGTGTCCCCGTTCCTTCAGCAGGTGGGAGAGTTCGATAGCCACCCAATAAAACACCAGGAAAGATTTTGACATCCAGAGACTTTTATATAGCTGCCTCCACATCAGGCAGAACAGGAAGGGGAAGATGTTTAGAAACCCACTGCTGTGGCACACGGGAAGGCTGTAGACGCCTAGAAGCTTGCTTGCCTCCACACCACGAAGTGCTGGCAAGGTAGCTCACCCAGAGGACTGCCACCTGTGCAGCCCACCTGCAATGGGAGCCACTATAATGTGCAAGCATGTGCGGAAAGACGGAAGAGAAAGAGAAATGGAATAGTCGGAGCATCGTAAAAAGAGATAGAACTGTGTAAATAGAGCCTGTATTTCCTCAGAAGGGAAATGATGGACGCTCCACCCAAGCTTTATGTTTCTATCTAACTACCCCTAGCTTTCTAGCCTCCATACAATATAATCTTCTGCAAGCCTAGACCTTGAAGCTATAGCTTCCAACCTCCAGCTACTAACCTAGGCCTAAAATGTATTCAGCCTTTGAGACTTACTTCTGAATAAGCTTACCCTTTTTTTTTTTTTTTTTTTTTTTTTGTGAATTCTGGCTGGCTGGTTCAACTCAGCTATTCTGGGTCAAAACTCCTCTGCAATCCGACTGATTCAAATGGGCTTCTCCCAGCTTCTCATTGAATTGTTCTGCTCAGAAAAACTGCCTCTGAACTTCATGAACTGAACTGCACGAACTCAACTGTCCTCAGCTGAACTGCACTGAACTGTATTGTATTCCAGAACTTTACTGTACTGTTTCCGCAAATAATCTGCTCTTTCTCTGCACTACTAAGTAGATTCTCTTTCCATTTCTTTTTGTGAGACTTAGGCATATTCTATTTCTGTCTCATTCTGTCAAATCTTTCCCTGTTTTGTCAGTTTGTTGGTCCATTAACTAGACTACGTTGTTTGATATCAAAGGTATGTACTAAAGGTGTGTCTGTATTCCAGCTAGAGGGATTAAAGGTGTGTATTTCATCCAGTGGGATTAAAGTGTGTACTAAAGGTGAATATGTATTTCAGTTGGATCACATAGACCTGGGCCTTTGGAAAGTGATCTCTTGCCAGAGTAGCCATGTTGCTGGATTAAAATTCCTCTATAGAACTGGCACTACCTAGGATGGTGAGGAATAGCCTGTTGTGAATAGCCAGCCTTGCTACCTAAGGCCATTGTGAAATCCCAGCCCATGCTGCTGCTGAAAGTCATATCTGGGTCCTTGCAATCTCAGGGGTTTATATTGATGTCTGTGGTTCATATTACCATTAGAGACCATGGGGACATCTCTAGTCTGGGCACTTGCCTGGGACCACATAGATGTCCAAGGACTATACAAACTAATCTGGCCTCTCACTGGCTATAGCACCCTGAAGAGCTGGCCCCACCTGTCACCACTGGTAGCACTCAGAAGAGTGGGCCCTGCACTTCCCACAGGCAGCATAGTAGAGCTGACCTTGGTGACAGAAGCATGGATGACCCAACCTTGAGGGCATAAATATGAAAGAGCTGACCCCACCATTCATCTTCCATGAGGTGGTGCAGGAAACATCGTGATGTCCTCTCATGCCCCATGTCTTACTCCCCCTTCACCTCAACTCTCTCCACCATTAGCATTTTGAGAGCTGGCCTCAAGGTCATGAGAACAGGAGAGCTGTCCCTGCTCCTCACTGGCTGTAGTACCTTGGCGAGAGTAGGCAGTACACCTCACTTGGGCAACACGTTGGAGCTGGCCCTGATGATGAAGGCATGAGTGCCAGCCCTGAGGGTGTGAGAGCAGGAGAACTGGCCCAGTGTCTTATTGTCTACAGCACTTGGGAGAGAGTGTAACTGGGGCCTCCACTGGACAGCATAATGGAGCTAGTTGTGGAGGTATGGGTGCAGGTGAGCCAACCTTGAAGGCAATAAGAACAGGAGAGCAGACTCTGCCTCCTAGTGATGGTCCCATTGGCTAGTCTAGCCAGGGCAGTCCTGGAGAGCTCTCTCTGCTGGTAAGGATAACAGACAGCCAGCAGGCTGACTAGCTCAGCTACCACCCAGGTCCAGATCCAGGGCTTTGAGTTGGCCCACCCCAAAATCTACATCATCTGTGAACTGTTGAAGCACATAGAAGAGCTAGTTCTGCTGATCCAAAGCTGCAGTATCTCCATGACACAGGGTAACCACAGGATAATTGGGAGGAGTCCCAGTGAGGATCCAATAATGATGATATGACAGAAGCCAGTCTTCAAACCAGACCAATGACTCATTGCAATGGACATTTGCAAGTGAAGATGTTTGGTCAGAGGGACATACTGTGGAACACACTGTGACACACTACACAAGACATCATGACAAGACGTCTTCTATGCTTTCTTTTATTTTGTTTTGTTTGTGTGTATGTTTTTAATTTTCTTTTGGGGGAAGGTTGCAAGGGCAGAGGGTAGATATGAGGGGATGGGAAGATGAGTGGGACTGCGGTACATGATGTGAAACTCACAAAGAATCAATAAAATGTTAAACACACATACAAATGCAAATAAAAAATAAATTACAAAAGAGACTGAGCGCAAAGAAACCAAAATTTAATAAGGAAATCTTAACCAAAGGAGGATGGGTAGGACGATAATACTTTCCAACTATATGCTGGAGATAAAGTAAAACCACAGAACTCGATAAAGAAGCACACCTCTTCCCCAATAATAAGCAAAAATGATTAATTAATATATACCTTTCAGCAGGACATAGACTACACAAAGCGTTGTCTGATCAAATTGAGGAAATGAATTCCTAATATTAGAAAAGTCTATTGTTCCTCTTATAGAAACCTGAGAGAGCACATAAAATGGTATCTAGAACGTAGACAATTTGGAGGGCATCACTACAAGGCTGACTTACTAAGTGTATGCTTGTTTAAAGGTAACAAAGAAGTTACTGGTTTTAAAGAGATATATGTGTAAAAGAATACTTTAAAACCGGGAGAATAAAATATAAAATTATGATTGTGAAACTTGAGTTCATAAAGGATTCTCAAATGAGTTTCAAAATACAGAAATCATATTAGAAAAATGACAAATTTGAGCAAGTCAGCATTTAAAACTTCTGCAACATAAATGAAATCCTGCTATAATTAAAATGTGAAGAATAGAGGGAGAATTAATCTGCACCATGTAAAACATGAAAATGATTAGATATAGCAAGAGCTCTTGTATAAAACACCAGGGAAAACCCAGAAAAACACAAAAGCTAAAATGAGAAGAGGGCTAAGATATTGCTTTACAGAAGATATTCAAAGAACAATAGACACAAAAACTAGCAACTATGTAAATGAAATCAAAACCGTCACTCCTGCAGCTTAATCAGCCCAAACATGACTAGAGGAAAACTGAAGATTCTCTGCAAAAATTAGACTTTGGGACACTTTTCTGATGAGATTAACATGGTATTAATGAGTGCGGCTTTCATGTTGAGTCACTGAAACATTCCCTCATCTGGAAAATGGAGTCTAGAGTCTGTGCCTGGCTCCTTTTTAATAACTTTGTTTCCAGTGTTAATCTCCTACATCTCTAGTTCTATAGATGTGGTGTCCTTACTTCTCTGAGAATGTTTTTCAAAGCTTTCAAATCTTTGCCTAGTAAATAAACGTGTGAGTCTTTTGGGGTACAGCTTCTACTGATAACCTTCTTTTACACAGGAGTCATATTTTCTTACATCTTGTCATGCCTCAAAAAATTTGCTTACAATGGACATTTATAGCATTTTGATGTGAAACTTATGAAAACCATCATTACTCACGCTTCCTTGTCTTTACTATGTATTGTGGCCATTTTTGTTTAATGACTCTGCAGGAATAGTGTGCCGCAAGTAACCACTGGAGCATCTGTTCCACCGGCTTAACAGGCAAGGTTTAGACAGTGGTTCTCAGCTTGTGGGCCACGACCCCCTTGGGGGATCAAACGACCCTTTCACAGGGGCTGTATACCAGATATCGTGCATTTCATATATTTACATTTTGATTCATAACAGTCGAAAAATTACACATAAGGAGCAGCAACAAAATAATGTTATGGTTGGGGGTCACCGCAACATGAGGAACTGTATTAAAGGGCCACAGCGTTAGGAAGATTGGGAGCCACTGGCTTAGGAGTTAGTTTCATTAAATGCTTTTGAGGAAGGAAACCAAGCAAACAAGCAAATGATCCCATTTCTCTAAATGAGTCTCTATGTGCTTTCAAGCATGTCTTCAATATTTTCTGGAGAGATGGTCACCCAACATTTCTGTTTATGAAGAGACCCAAAGTCAGCCAGAGGTGAGAGCTCAAATCCCTGGCAGACGCTTATTGAGGATATGAATGGCCTAGACCTGCCTCTGGCTTTTAGATCAGAGTTTTTCCAAGCTTTTATTCCTCAGATTTTCTCGTTCCTCAGTCCTTCCTCCCAGGCTTCTTGATTGGTTATACTTTGTCCACACAGCTGTCCATTGCCTCAGGAAGCGTCCGCTACCTCATAACAGGTGTTAGTGATGTGAGCTGTAATGTTTTTAGACTTCTGTCAAGATGTCAGGAGGAGAGGACTACAGTAAGAGGGAATGGAACAAAAGTCCTATTCATACTGATGCTTAATTACTTTTCTTAAATTATTTCTGTATGTATTTTGTAGGTATTGTGCTTGCTAGTTTGTTTGGGCTTTTTGTTTGTTTGTTTGTCAACTTGACACAAGCTAGAGTGATTTGGGAAGAGTGAACTTAATTGAGGACATGGCTTCATCAGATTGGCCTGTGGGCAACTCTTTGGGGGTATTCGTTTGATTAAAGACTGATGTGACAGTTCCCAGCCCTCCTTGGGCAGTGTTGTCATGGGTCATATAAGCCAGCAGACTGAGCAAGCCATGGAGAGCAAACCAGTAAGCAGCACCCTTCCATGGCCTCTGCCTCAACTCCTGCCTCCAGATTTCTTCCTTGATCTTCTTTTCTGATTTGCCTTCACAATAGATTATAATGTGCATAGATTATATGATTATATGAGATGCTTTCAGGTCACAGTGTTTACTGGAGCATCAGAAAGCAAACTAGGACACATTGCTATACATTTTTTGTTTTCAGAGTCCTGAGAAACTGATTCATTATCATAGGAGGAGATGAGAGCGGGAGGGTGGGATTGGGAAGAAAGGAGGGAGGAGGTTACAGCTGGGGTTCAAAGTTAATAAACGGTAATTAATATAAAAAATAAAAATTAAATGAAAAATCCAATAAGAAAGAAATGACAATATTTTTATCATTACTTTTATGAAGAAACGGAGTCTGAGAACTCAATACATTATTATTTTCTATTTTCTTTGATAATAAGGATTATTTTTTAATTACCATCTATACCCAATAGCCTTCATTTTAGTCTATTTTCCTGGTGCCAGGGTATTAAGCAAAAAACGTTGTAAACAACCTAAAGATCTGTTCAAAGTTCGCAAAGTTGGTGGAATATTTTGCTAGTAATTGTAATACTAACCTACATTCCAGGAAGCACCTATATACTAGGTGTTGCACCGAGTAATTTATTTGTATGATTTCTTTTAACCTGTTGAACAATACTGTGTTGTAGCAACTTTTATTACCATCATTTTAAGTCTGGCGGGGGGGGGGGGGGAAGAATCTTAATGAACTGAAGTTCAAATTAGCAGAAGTGGTCAGACTCGAGAGTGTTGTGAACCACGATGCCAAGAGAGAAAACAATTCAGAGTTCTGTGGCATCTGGGTTTGGTGCATTGATATTTTGTTGTTACCATCACTACTAAAATTAATGTAATAGGTGTTATTACACTGGCTGACAAACAGGCTAAGGACATCAACCAGTAAGTACCTATTAAATATTTCCCAGAGGTCAGTATAGGACTAAACATTTCTTGGGGGAAGGAGGGGCTTTAGATTGAAATCCTACTATTTACCAAGGAAGTAGTAGTGAATTGTTAAAAAAAAATCATTACATTATACAGTACTTGGAACTGATCCAGTGGGATTTGGAGAAAGAAGATTGTCAGTCACAGATTACAGTGCAGAGAGAGCTTCATGAAGTCACTGAAGTAAACTTGTAGACTAAAGAGACTTGAACATGTCCTAGAGACTCATTATTAGAGACTCATAATTGACAAATTATTTTTCCCACAAGGCAGACTGTATTCAAGGCAACAGATAACAAAAGCTGAGGCACTCGGCTCACATCATTACTGAATTCACAGGTTTACTTAAATATGGTGTCAAGTACAATGTTGTAGGCTTGGACTAAGCGGCACACATAAATTTTAGACGTTGGTAAGGACATATCTGAAAATTCCAGAGGCAAAACAATCTTCACATTGTCTCTAAAAAATGGTATAAACCGTGAACTTGACTTCGCTTAACATGCCGGAGGACTTGGGCCTCCTGGGAATGGCGTGTGTGTGCCCAAAAGAGCATCGTCACTCCTCAGTCCAGAGGAGCAAGCTTTTTCCCTTCTTGGTCTATTGTTGCCTTTCTTTCTTTCTTTCTTTCTTCCTTCCTTCCTTTCTTTCTTTCTTTCTTTCTTCCTTCCTTTCTTTCTTTCTTTCTTTCTTTCTTTCTTTCTTTCTTTCTTTCTTTCTTTCTTTCTTTCTAATGCAGTGTAAACAGGTAGCTACATGATGTATTCTGCTTGCACTAGTTTGACATGAGGCAGGATAGGGAAACTAAAAAGACCTTTGAGTACTCAAGAAAATTCTTGGAGATATATGCTGAAGGCAACCAGTCAGCCATATCTGTCTTGTCTCAATTGTCCTCCCAGCTCCATCCAGTTTCCGGGCTCTCTCTCCATCAGAATTAGACCATGACACTCTGGAGCCACATCCCCCTGCGCTCTTTGTGTTTCCTGGAAGAAAAGGAGGGACTGGGTATTCTAGAGAAACTTACTTGGCAGCTGTGTGGTCTTCCCTGACACGAGACTTGCTTATCTTAATCTGGTTGGTTTCTTTCCAACTGTATTTTAGGCCATTTAATTAAGCTTGGGAATGCCAGGGACTGTTAAGCTAACTTGGACTTTCACATTTTTCTTGTAATTGGGTTTCAATGTATTTTGCAAGGCTTTTTTTCTTTGGGCGCACCTAGTTCTAACACACTAATAAATAACTTAGAAGGAACTCTTACATCCCATCAAGAGTTCCCCATGAGTTCAAGTTTTTGGAACAGGAGAAGAAAGAAGGATAAGCACTTGGGCTTTGAGAGGCCTTTCTGCATAAGTAGGAGATGGAGGAACAGGCCGTCCAGGAAGTTAACTAGATGTTGTAGAATACATGGCGCAGTGGCTGTTCTGCCAATCATATGATCACTTCATTAGCATACTCCAACAAGCGACAGGGACAGTCATCAGAGACTGATCCATCTCTCCTCAGAATCTGTTGTGGAAGAACTTGTTGAAATAGCCAAAATAAACAGAAAGGGAAGAAAACTTGTTCAAGGTTTAAACAATTGTTTCTTGTTCTTTATAATAATTAATATGACTACTTATATGTCATTATAAAATTAAGAATTGTATTCTTCATATATTTTACTGGAATTAAATTGACAATATAAAAACACATTATTACTGGCACTCATTTTATTTGTACAGCTGTCTCTCATTTTATATATGGGACACGGGCTCTAAGACCTCCTGTGGCTACTAAAATCTGCTAATGCTCAAGTGTCTTACATAAATGGAACAGTATTTTCGTATAACTTATGCATATAATCTTCTGTATGCTTTAGTCATCCCTGGATTACTTATACTCTGTAATAGAATGTGCAGACAATGGAAAGATCCTGAGGTTCTGGAAATGGGGTACCTTTCACAGCGTGCCCCACTCCTCACTTCACTCATGACCAATCAGAATAGTACTCTGGGTCAAGCATGGGAGAGTTTACATTTTGGAACTTTCTAGATTTTTTTTAATACTTATGATCCTTGGCTGTCTGAATCCACAGAGGTGGAGCGTGTACATGGAGGGCCTATTTTATCCATTTCTGAGTCCAGATTAAAGGTTACGTATTCCCACTTCCATTTCCGCTTACGAACCTTGCTGCCTTCTCCTCTCTGAAAATGAAAAGTCGGAAAACCCATTCCTAAACGTTAATGGTTTTTAGGCATTGAATTATTTTCCCTGCGTCTCCACCTTTTCTTTCTTGTCCTTGCTTCTGATGGCTGCGCATTTCACCTCTCTCGCACAGTCCATTTCAGACACACTGAATGATCGTAATCAAACAGCGCCACTCTCCCTACACCGGAAGTACTGCTAGTTTGTCCAGATCCACAGTGGTCATGTTAACCTACAGCTCCCTGGAGAATTAATGCAGGTATTTTATACACGTTTTCTACAATATCATTAGTATTCAGGATATTTGATTAAAATGATATTATAGAAAATGTGTGCTTTCCGAAAAAACAAAAACCAACCTGAGGTAGACTACAGGCTCCTTACCAGGCTTTACAAACCTAAAGTACGATTTGTGAAATCAATGTTTGTTCCAGAAAATACCCCCCCCAAAAAAAGAAAAACAGAAAAGAACACAGAAAAAATAATCAACAAAGAAAGAGAACTGGTTATCTAAAAAAAAAAAAAAAAAAAAAAAAAAAAAAATCACTTTCTAAATATATTCTTCACAGAATACATAATGATTTACAGACAATTTACAGAAGGGAAAAATCAGGTATTAAAGTCAAACTGCAATGAAAAAGTGGTGAGTTTATATCATAGTTGCAGAAAGGGTGCGAAGTCCCCAGAACCCGAGGTGTGAGTCCTGAAGGAAAGTGATGGCAGGTTTAACTCCCTGGCACTGATAGGTTCTGCTTGCTATCAAAAGTCAAAGCAAACTGATCCAGAATTTTATTCTTTTGGGAAACTAAGCTTAAGTGTCAACCATATAAGCAATGGCAACCTCTCCAGCTAATGGAATATTGCAGACACAATAGTAGTATTTGCAATAAAAACCATGTACGCTTTAATGTAAAGCACAATGCATAATAAAAAGCTAGATATACCAAGTATTTATGCTAACGTGAAAACCTGCTTGCAGAGTTTTAATTAATAAATTTAAATTTTTAAGCTATGTAATAGGAGCTGTTTTAGCATTTATATCTCTGTTCCAATTTCTGGTTCAGCTTTCTCTCAAGAGAATCGTTCTGCTGCTATTTAGATTACTCTGTGTGTGTGTGTGTTCCTTTATGAAATCCCTCCTTTTAGAGCTCAAATTTGATACTATTCAAAGTTTCTGAATCAAGTATTCAGATCAGAGAGTCAATGACAGATGGCTTAAACTTCAGAAAACACAAATACCCATCTTCAGACTTCTACTTACAGTTCTGAAGGAAAACTACTTTTCACTTACTTGTCATTACATACTTTTTTTCCTTAACATTTTAGCTTTCTAAATATTTTAATTCCTTAATTGCCTTGCAGCTTCTCAAGTGCTTGTCAATCCTGCCTTTCACAGGGTGGTCCTGTGTGGTCCTCAGCATACCGCTAAGCTGCACAGACACTGAACCTTGAGCTACCATTTCCCAGTCATCCTAAAAGCCCCACTCTGGGCCAGGGTCACAGAAGGTGTCTTCAGATGTCATGGCACATGGAAGCACACGGAGAAGACCTCCCATGTGAGGTGAGCACAGTGGTGGGAAAGAACATGCCAGAGGATGAGAGGAACCCAGCGTGGGACCAGCCCAAAGCAGCCTAATTTTTCCTTATTGTTGTATTCAATCGTTTCTCTTTCTCAAAAGAAATTTGTTATATTGTCTAATTAAGCATTATTATAGCCTGTCTGATTTGTAATCATTTGTTTCTTGGGGGAGCATTCTCTCTCTCTTTCTCTCCTCCCCTCTGTGTAATTATAACTTCATTCATAATACACAATTAGATCTATTTATTTTCCTTTGTCTTATTTTTCATATACACAAATATTAACATACATATTTTTTTCTGGAATATTTCACTTTGGAGGAGAGGTGTTTGGCATGTGGATTTTGTATTTGTTTTCAGCCTGTCTTCAAATCACAATTTCCTAGATTTTCACTTTGCTTCAAGCATTTTTCCATTTCTTGATCATTTGATTCTTCTATTTTTTTTAATTGGTTAGCATAAACTACAAGATAAAAAACAGTTTTTTCCCTTTTCCAACTTGCTTCAGGTTAATTTGCTGAATAATTCTACCTTGATTTTTGTTTTGTTTTGTTTGTTTGTTTGTTTGTTTGTTTGGGACAAGGTTTCTCTGTGTAGCCTTGGCTGTCCAGGGCTCCCTTTGTTGACAGGCTGGCGTTGAACTCAGAGAAATCCACCTTTCTCTGCCTCTCACAGTGCTGGGATTACAGGTGTGTGCCACTATGCCCGCTTCTACCTTCATTTTTTAATACTGATTTTCTTAATAGGATGTAAGTGGCAAAAATTTAGATAATTTGATTTATCTTATATTTGAAGTTGGAGACCTATTTTCACTCAATGTATTTTGATCATATTCTTTTCCCTATCTCAACTATTTCTAGATCTTCTCCAACTCCATACCCACCAAATGTCATGTTCTTTTTCTTCCTCTCAGAAGCAAAATCAGAACAAATTGAAAAAACCCAATAAGATAAAAAAATGCCAAAACAAAAAGCACACAAAAAACATAAAATCTGTTTTATGTTAGCCTACTATTCCTAGGCATAGGGCCTTTTCTGGGCTGTGGTTGATATATCCAGGGACACTCCATTGGAGAAAACTAATTTTCCCTTCCTAGCAGTGTTCAATTGCAAACAGCTTCTTGTCTAGGGCTAAGACTCTGTATACATTTCCGCTTCTTTCTGCTAGGATTATGTCTGGTTTGAACTTGTGCATGTCTTATGTGTACTGTCACAGTCTCTATGAGTTCACAAAACACCAATCCTGTTGAGTCTTCTATCACCTCTGGTCTTTAACCAGTTTTGTTGTTTTGTCTCCTCTTCTGCATCGATCCCTAAGCGTTGAGGGTAGGATCTGATAAAAACATCACCTTCAGGATTGAGTACTCCAGAGTCTCTACCTGTCTGCTAATTTTCCAGTTGTGGGTCACCACTGCAAGAAGGAGCTTCTCCAATGAGGACTGAGCAAACTGTTGATCTAAGGGGATAGCAATGCATCATTTTATGCTGATTTCGTTTAGCAGAACAACTGAAGTGGGTTTTCCGGTGGGGCTCATGACAAAGCTGGTCTCAAGTTCTTGGCCACCTTAGCATTTTATAGTGTCGGCCTTAAACCCAATCAAAACATTTTCAATCCTGTAACGTCTGTGCCACTTTTGCACCTGTGTGTGCTGCAGGCAGTTAGTTGTGGTAAACTGAAGGCTTCATAGCTGGTTGACATTGGTAACTGCTTTTCTCCCATGGGGGTGTGTAGAGTACCTTCTAGCACCACAATGTTGGTCAGAAGGGGTGATGCTTCTAGTTGAGCACCAGGTCATTTTTTTTTTCTATACTTGATAACCTAAGTAAGTGGTGTCTTCAGTAATGGGGTCTTATTGTCAGGTTATAAAAGGTAAACAATACTCTTGGCAGTAGCCTGTGGTGTTGGAGGTTGGGTCTGAAATGTCTAATGACTCCTGAAGATGCAACATTCCTGATACCCAAAATTTAACTTGATATGATAAGATGTGTAATTGGGGCATTGTCTCACCCATTATATGATGACTCCAGTTAAATTTAAATTCCTTTCATATGTGTGTATGTATGTCTTAGAAAGTTTCTGCAGAAGTAGGTTTCCACGTGGTTTTTTGAAAGACCTTTAGTGTTAGTTGTCTTTCTCCATACTCCCTTCCTCACCCTTCCCTTCCTTTCCCCTATCCATTCAAGCCTCCGATTCTAGTTTCTACTTTATCTTTTTACAACACTATCTTCTATTTCCTCTTCATTGGAAGAGTCCCTCCTCCCACCCTGGTCCCTTACTAGTTACCTAAACTTTATGGCTATTCTAATTAAAATACATATATGTAAAACTTGAAAGTTAACATCCACATAAAAAATATTTCATGGCCAGGCCCAGTGGGGCACACCTGTAACTCCAGCACTTGGGGAGGCAGAGGCAAGCAGATCTCTGTAAGTTCAAGGACACACTGGTCAGCAAAGAGAGTCTAGGGCAGTCAAGACTATACAGAGAAACCCTGTCTCAATTATATATGCAGTGTTTGTCCTTCTGACTCTAGGTTACCTCACTCAGGATGATTGTTTCTAGCTCCAACCAATTAACTGTAAATTTCACAATTTCATTTTTCTTAACAGTTGGATATTTCACTGTATAAAAATGTTTCACATTTTCATTATAAATTCATCAGTTAATAAGAGTTATTATTAAGTGGTATTTATTAACCTGTATATTTTTTTTTCACTAATTGTTTTGGGATTATTTAGTCTTTGTGTCAGTTTTGGTGTGATTAACCTCTTCAGATCAGGGTTTTCCATCTAGTGCCTTCTGAAGAGTTGGATTGGTATAGAGAAATTGCTTTAATTTGTTTTGATCATGAAGTGTTTTAAGTTCTCCATCAGTTTTGATTGATAGTTTTACTGTGTATAGTAGTCTGGATTGGTATTTGTGGTCTCTCCAAGTTTATAGAACATCTACCCAGGCTCTTCTAGCTTTCAGAGTCTCCATTAAAAAAAACAAATGTTATTTTGTTATAAATGGGCCTACATGTACATATAAATTTCTCTTTTCTCCTGAAAGCTTTTAATATCCTTTCTTTGGTCTGTACATTTAGTGTTTTGATTATTATGTGTCCTGGGGAGTTTTCTTTCTGTCCCCATCTGTTTGGTATTCTCTATGTCTCTTATATCTTGAGAGGCATCTTTTCCTTTAGATAGGAAATTTTTCTTCTATAAGTTTGTTTAAATTTTTTTCTATGGCATTGACCAGGTTTCTTTTCCTTCCTCTGTTACTTATTATTTGGTCTTAAGTTTGGTCTTTTTATAGTGTCCCAGATTTCCTGGATATTTTGTGCCTGGATTTTTAATTTTTTTTTTATTAATTACACTTTATTAATTTTGTAACCCCCATAAGCCCCTCCCTCCTCCCCTCCCGATCCCACCCTTCCTCTCATTTCTGCATGCATGCCCCTCCCCAAGTCCACTGATAGGGGAGGTTCTCCTCTCCTTTCTGATCTTAGTCTATCAGTTCTCGTCAAAAGTGGCTGCATTGTCCTCTTCTGTGGCCTGGTAGGGCTGCTCCCCCCTCAGGGGGAGGTGATTAAAGAGCAGGCCAATCAGATTATGTCAGAGGCAGTCCCTCTTCCCATTACTAGGTAACCCACTTGGACACTGACCTGCCGTGGGCTACATCTGTGCAGGGATTCTAGGTTATCTCCATGAATAGTCCTTGGTTGGAGTATGAGTCTCTGGGAAGTTCCCTGTGTTCAAATTTTCTTGTTCTGTTGTTCTCCTTGTGGAGTTCCTGTCCTCTCCAGCTCTTACTATTTCCCACTTCTTACATAAAGTGAATGGATTTTTAAATTTTAAGATTTTCTTTGATTAAACTGTTTCTTCTAGCTTGTCTTCAAGATCCACAATTCTCTCTTCCACTTTATTTAATCTATTGGTAAGGCTTACTTCTAAGATTTTTGTTCGAATTCCTGAGTTCTTCATTTTAAGCTAATTTCAGTTTGTCTTTTCTTTGGTGATTATGTTTCTTTGTTAAATTCTGTTTTCATATCTTGAATTGTTTTTATTATTTGTTTCAACTCTTTCTGTTTTCACAGTTATCATTAGCATTTTTTCAGATCCTTTTTAAAATCCTTGAACACATTCATAATTGCCATTTTAAAGACCATGTCTTGTGCTTCAGCTAAATAGCTTTTCTCAGTGCCTATGACAATAGAGTTGCTAGCTTCTAGAGAAGTCATATTATCTTGGTCAGTCATGTTTATGTTTTGTTGCTAGACATGAGGCACCTGAGGTGTGATATTTGGTTTTGCTTTGGTGTAGATATCTGCCTTTATTGGTGGATGTTACATTCCTTGGTTACTATTCTTACAGTCTGGGCGCTAAGTGTGGAGGCTGAGGGGTCTCTGACAGAGAGCAGTTTTGAGTTCTAGCCATCTGTACTGGCTGTGTGGTCCCTGAGTACA
>NW_026592510.1:21657745-21688594 GCF_907164565.1 Psammomys obesus
AAGTGCAAACACACATGTCTGCTTCTGCGCACCCTTCTCTTTCTCTGAGAGTCTGCTTATTATATTTGATCTCTTTCCTTGTTTTCGTGTGTCTTAACACAGTTTCTTTAGGAAGAAAAGTTTATTTCTCACAGTTTCTTTTAATGCTAGCTTACTACTGAAGTAAACTGGGAATAAAAATACCATTTTGCCATTTTGTTTGTTTATTTTTGTTTATTTTATTTTATTTTTCTTTTTTGCTTGCTTGCTTTTTGTCTGTCTAAGGCAGGATCTCATTCTGTAACCTCTGCTGCCCTGGAACTTAGTATGTAGTCCAGACTGACATTGAACTCACAGCAATCATCCTGACTCGCTTCTCAGGTGTTGAAATCACAGGTGTGAACTATTATTTCTTTCTTTCTTTCTTTCTTTCTTTCTTTCTTTCTTTCTTTCTTTCTTTCTTTTTTCTTAAGATATATAGAGATAATGTAAAGTTTGCAACACTGGTGACTATTACGATATGAAATGGTAATAATGACCCTTTTCTTTAAAGTTGTTTAGGCTTTGATACCCAGAACCAGTGAGTGGTAAGCGTTCTTACCTTATCTAAAACCCGCTTCTCATGCATGACCATATGCAGAGATTTTAGTCCCTTGGATTTCCCAGACATTTGAAAGTGCACGAAACCCCTGAAAGGGGCATATTAGCATATATCCAAAAAGTTAGACTCAAATACTACTTAAGTGCTCTATTTTTTCCATTATGGCTCTGTCAGTAGGAACATGTTGCCCTATAGTACATGACAAGGGAAAACGCCAGTAACATTGTTTTTCATAGACAGAAAAAATACCAAAGAAGCAATTTCTTAGCTAAAATGTCACCTGTTAGATGTATAGGGCTCACTGTATTTTGTTGCCCTGGTAACGGCTGGTGTAAAATGACTCCTTTGCACTGCTCCATCAGAGTGATTGCATCCTGTTTTTTCCATCATTTTACAAGAGGCTGTTTTCATTCTCCCTTCCTGACCATATTAAGTGTAAAGAGATTGAATTACTGTGCTGTGCCCTCTCCATTCGATGTGGATTTAAGAGTTGATATTGATGTACTGAGAACCCTGTGCTTCTTCAAGAAAAAAAAAAAAGCTACAAATTATAATGAATTTGACTTTTATGTATCGACCATTCAAGAGTTGAAGTAGGGTTTCAGTACCCAAGGGATAGACAGGGCCCGATCAGCATTTTTCATTCGAACGAATCCAATTGATAAAGCAATATACTCGGTGTCACTTCGCTTGATCTTCAAGTTTAACAATAGTCATGCTAAAAGTAGATACATTACTCCATAAATTTTGCTCATAAAAAAAAAAAATGTGCTAGCCATAGCTTTCTGCGGCTGCGCTCTTTCTAACTTTTAACCGAGCGGGGCAGAGAGGAAGCTCATTCCGAAATCACGGTGAGGCTGTGCGAAAGCACGTGTGGGCCATGAGTGCCCGGGTGCCATCTCGCTTGCCCGCACCCAGCCCTTGAAGAGTCTTGCCTCCGCAACTGGTCCTTGCTGTATTCGCTGTGGAAAATTACTCTCCCAAGCGGCATGCTGCTTTGTAATTACTAAACTGTTTCACTGTGGGTCACACTGAACAACTTAATGCCTCAAAAACCCATTTGTTTGAAATGTTCGCTTGTCCTGCATTTCAAACGAGAGAGTGATTTTTTTTTTTTTTTTTTAAAGCAAAGGCTTAAATGTGCTTGGGGTAATTTAAATTTTGACCATTGCTACATAATACTCATCATCCTATGACATTTTTTTTTTTTAATTTAGAATCGCAGAGAAGAAAATGTAAGTGAGAGTATGCCAAAGAAATGAAGATAGGAGAAGACATTCAGAGGAACGAGAAGATCGCCCTTCCCCTGGCTGGGTTTCAGGCAGGTGATCCACTTTACTTCAATAGCATTTATGTCATAGGAAACGTCTCTCTAGTTAATTGCTTTCCCTCTCAGAAGTTCATGAAGCCTATTGTGAGGTCCTACAGCTTGGTCAAAGCCTACGATTCTGCCCACATTGCCAATTTGGTTAATTGTGTATTTAGACATTTTTAAATGACTTCAACCATGATGATCAATGATCATTGACCTTTATCAGGGAAACACTGCAAACATTTAAGTAGCTAACTAATGACCTTTTTATTGTTTGATGATTCTTAATATGGAGACAATGGGAAACTGGTATTGATTTACTCTGTACTCCTCTCTGGAAAGCTGGCTATCAAAGGTTCTTTGTTTTTTTTTCTCTCTCTCTCAACTCACTTTCTGCCCCCTTCTCCCTTCTGCCTCTCCCTCCTCTCCTCCCCAGTCTTGTAATTTCTATTGTCTTCTCTCTGTTTTCTTTTTTCAACTCTCTATATGCCACAGACTTATTTGTGTGAAGTATATTTGTCTCCCAAATCCCTTCAACTAAAACCTTAACTTCTGAACACGCAGTTTTTATGGAAGTCTAATTGCTCCTGCATGGACACGGCCTCCGTTCCTACGACTCTGACACATAATGGCTGCCTAAAGCAGCTCCGTGGCACCTACATCAGTAGCAACAGGAGCCACCAAGTACTTGTGAGAAATGACAATTAGCAGCCAGCCTCAGACCTGGAACCTCAGATCTTGTGGCAACAGCCCACTGATCTGCTGGACAAGTCTCCCAGTTAGACCTCAGCTGGCTCACAGCATGATCTAATTCACATCAGATCCTTCGCCAGGAGTAAATCCAGCTGATTTCAAGTGACCATGCTATGATAAGTGCTGGGTCACATGAGTGCTTTCTCCCAAAAATGTACTGTGCTTACGCCTCTTAAAGAGGTTGGGGGACAAAGTCCTTCAGGCAGCTTTGAGAGAGAGAGAGAGAGAGAGAGAGAGAGAGAGAGAGAGAGAGAGGGGAAGAGAGGGAGAGAGCAGCCAAGCGATAAGCTTGAGTGTGCAGAGGTCACATCCTGTTGGGTCACAGTCCTGAGAGTGGAGTCCAGTCAGAGCTTGCTCCTAACTTTGTGCTCTGTGGCAGCATGTGAAGAATGTCAGTTTCACCATCTGTAAATGGAATAAATCTACTCAAGTCACAGAAGCAGGAAAAGAAATCTTACAGAAGTGGAGGACAGACCTTCCCCTGATTTTCTACATTATAAGGATGGACGAATATAAAAAGATACTATTAATAGCACCAAATTTTGTCTTTAGTGAGAGCTTTGAGGGGCTTTAGCAAATGAACACATACTGACATAGAATGCCTTGTTTCTCTCTGTATGTTTCTGAAAGAAATCAGACCTTTAGGAAACGGCTCTCTCTTTTTTTTTTTCTTTCTCTCTATCTCTTTTCTCCTGTTTCTGCCCTGGTCTCCCTGCATAAATAGCCTGGCACATCATACCACCTGCTTAGAAGATGGAGAAAAAGAGTAGCTCTCATTTTGTGCTCAATCACAGAACCAGTCCCTCACCCATATTTGAAGAGAGAGGAGAGAGCTGCCAGGTGTCAGTGCCTTGTAAATATATTTCCTTTGCAGGATTCCCCGACATGAAAGAACCGGCAACTGTAGATAGTCCTTTCTGGAATGTGTCACTTCTTTCTGGGTTGGCGTAATTGAATGAGAGGTGTGGGCGCGATTACTACAGGAAGATCCAGTAATTATACACATGGAGAGAAGAACACCCTTTCCCAATCTGCTTTGTTCACACACTTTAGGGACTGAAATATTTAGAGAGGTTTTTGTCAGTAGAAATAACACAAGCTACGCATGTCATTCAAGTTTATTTTTTTTCTTATAGCTCCATTGAAACATTTAAATGTAACAGGGGCAATTAATTTTATAAACCTATCTTATTCGCTCAATTTACCAAAAATATTAAGATGTCAACTTGAAATCGACATAAACCTTTTGTTACTTGTCTCTCTTTCAAGGTAAACTTTTAGAATGTGGTGTGTATCTTCCGCTGACAGTAACACGTGACTAATGGAACTCCTAAAGGGCCAGAGAAGGCTCGGGACATCTTAATTTTAAAATGCAGGCTAGCAAGACAAGAAGCCGAACCCCCTTGGACTGTGCTGGTGAAGCACCTTCTGCCGCTGTACCGAGCCCCTCCATCTGCCGGTACCCTGCCCTGCTGCAGTGAGGCACGGTCCGTGGAGCATCTTTTCTCCCTCCACCCCTCAGTGGCTTTAGCGTCTGTCCATCTTGACAGAGTGTGTGTGGAGCAGTCTCCTCTGCTTCCTGAATGAGGGCAGGGGGCGGGGGGCACACGTAGGACACTGGGTTAATGGATGCTTTGCATCCACACCGACATTTGCTCTTGTTCTTATCAAACAGGAAAGGCTGACGGCCTTTTCTGTACGGGGAGGCTTCGAGGCCCTTCTAATACCCATTTCTGTGACCCTGTTAAAGCAGGCATATGAGAACAGGAAGGAGACCGAGGGCCTGAAAAAGCCTTCAGCCCACCTGCCCACATTCCCACCTCATGCCTTGGAGGAATAAAAAGCCCTGCTTCCAGGGTATCTGAGGCCTTTAGCATTTATATACGTGAAGAATACTCTGTTTTGAAAAAACAAATGGATTTCTTCAGGTACGCACACTAAAATGAAAAGTGATTAAAAACAAGTATCTGAGAAAACCCCAAACATTATAATCCCTTAAAATTAGTGTGTGTTAATTTTGCTTGAAAATACCTGTTCTGTGGCTTAGAAGATGCATCCCTTAGAAATGCATTACTTTTGTCAGCAGATTCTCCTTGAGGGCAGCTGTTCCACCAGGGTGGGTAGACTTTCTACATCACCCCTTCACCCCAAGCCTATGTCTAGTGAACATTTCTGTAAATCTCTGTCTGACCCCCAGCCTACTCCCTTGTCTCCAAATGAATAAGCAGCTCTCCTCATCAGAGCAGGGCTAACTTAGCCTAGCTGACTGTAGGTAACTGGATAAAATTATTGTGCACTGCGATTGTAAATACTCCTCTTCTCATTCCCAGCCTGGAAAGGCTGGAGAGCCATTACATCTTAATTGGGTAATTTCTTTTTTAGGTATCCAGAGGCATGAAAGCCAGTGTGGCACAGGGCGTCTGGTCCCAGCTGGTGTTAAAATGTTGTCAATACTGAGAGGACCTGGGACCTCATTCCTGGGGGGACTCTTTTAGGATTTAAAGCACTTTTGCTTAACTTGTTTTGAAACTGGAGATCTGAATCCATTATTTCAATCTGTTTGAAGAAGAAAATATTTGGTCTGCAAGGTCTCTTTTGTTTCCATTTTCCTTTTTTTTTTTCTTTTCCTCCCTATTTTATGTATACTGCACTTTTGGAAATTTCAGCAAATTGCAAAGCCGTGTGTTTATGTAGCAAATGACTTTGCTCTAGTTCATTTGCAGCTTAAAAAATGTGTTTGGATGGATATGTACGTAAAGACACGCACACACATCAACACACACCTTACAGCTCAAAGAAAGGAGGTCAGTTCTTGGAGTTCATAAATTCTACCAATTAATTGGGCAGTGTGCTGTTGCCGTCATTGTACGGAAGACCAATAAAAGAAAATGAAGCCAGGAGATTCATTTGAGAATAAAAGCAGGCATGCAAAATGTAAGGGAGGCAATCTTTTGCCCCAAGCATTATGTGCCAATCCAAAACAGAAGGAAGGGAATAAAGGCACTGTTGCAGGGAGGAGAGGGAGGTAGACAGAGGTAGGAAATAGCAGTGGGTGCTGTTCTCGCCACTACAGAATCTGCGCAGCAAATTGCTGTGCTTTAAGGAGAAGTAGCAATCAGCACCGATTGAAATATCCCTGAATGCAGCTATAATGATGTTCCTCTTCTCCCTCTTGTGTCTGGCACGATAAGCCATCATCAGAAATGTGCACCATCATGCAGGGTACATTTTCTAAAGACAAGAACACCCCTGCATATGATTCCAGGCCTGAGAGCGATCTGTGAGCCTGAGGTGCAGACACAAGGCCAGCCTCACCAGCATGTGGCCTGTCCAATCACACAGAGGCCCACTCTTACAAAGACCCCGCACGCTTCATTAAATGCCACGGTGTTGTCAACTTGAAATTAAAACTCCTCATAATTATGAACACGGAGCTACGCATTTCATCTTGTTGTAGACCTTATTAATACCAGAGGCATAAAATACAGATATTTAAAATGTCTGCAACTGAAAGATTCATGCACAGCTTTCCTGACCAGGTAATCAGTAGCAGGGAAAATAAAACAGTAAATATAACGTTCTCACATTTCATGAGGGGAACTCTCCCCTTGTCCTTTGCTGGTTACCAAACTGCAGCAGTTGTCAAAAAGCAGCCTGCTGCCCTGAACCCCAGCTCTGCACCCACAATCTACCAAGGCAGTCCTGGGTCTTTCTATTAATTGTCTTGAGTTACAGAGCACCCAAGTTACGTCACATCAAATGTTACTTGATGTGACAAGACATAACGCAATCTGATAAAAAAAAAAAAAAGTCAGAAGAAAGCACTTCATGCATTTAACATGTGGGACAAACCCAGGATAAAAGAGGACACCATGACAAAATAATGCTGCCAATTGTACATGATTGCCTTTCTCTGGGTCTTTCTCCCCCGACAATGAACATAGTACAGACCTGATTAAGCCAGCTTGTCGCTTCTTTGCAGGCTCTCAGTGCAATATTCTTAGGTGTGAGTGTATCATGGCTAATTCTCTCAGGCAATGGGGAGATGGGTCCAGCTTTGAGAAGCTACTTGAAAGAATTAGCGCACAAACACTTTCAAAAGGGATCTTTAAGGAGACTGTTGTCAAATTTTAAAATGTATATGCTTCCATTGGAAGGTTCTTTTGTGGTTGTAGGTATGGTTAAATTGAGATCTCTTCTCAAAACTATTGAAAACAGGTGCCTTCGGGGAGACGCAATACTTCAAAGTAAACCATCTACCTCTGAGACTTGTCCATGATCCTATCATGTGTAAGTATGTATTCTGAGGAAAGAACATGAAGGACTGTTGGGCTTTTCTAAGGAGAGAGTCGGCCACACACAGAACAGGCTGCCCAATGCCCATTGCCCATGTCTGCCAGCAAAGACCTTTTCTTCTCTAGAACCCTATTGTGATCTATTGAAAGGAAGAGGTACTGGGAAACTCTGGGTTCTGGGAATGGTTTTCATCATCCTGGGGTCATAGTTGGGTCAAAAAGACTCTTTCCAGTAGAGCAAGCAAACAGCCACAGGGGAAGAACTTAACAAGTATTCCTAGAGCCCAGAGGTGTAGCTCGATGTTGTCTGAGATTGTAGCACTCTCTTTGGTGCCACACAAGGAAGAAAACAAGTTAGTTCACCAGCTGCAGATCCACCCTCTCTGAGATAGAGGACCTAAGTCCACACTCTGATCCGCAGACACCTGAAGGCCAACTATGTGAAGATTCGTCCTGGCTCACTCTTGTCCTTGAACTTTTCTCGCTTAAGCAATTGAACTAGCTCTGTAGGATTCACTGCATTTTATACACAACCAAGAGCCACATAATGGCATTTAGGCCAACAATGGAACATACACACAGAAATGGTCCCATAGGAATATAATGGACATGAAACATTCCCGTTACCTAATGATGTATTAAACCGTCACAGTGTCACAGACAACCACGACTCATGTGTTTGCAGTGAAGATAGTGGGAACACAAGTTGCATTGCCAGTTGTATGTAAAGTATATGGCGTGCAGCCCCTCAAGACTGATGAGAAAGGACCATGTCACTTGCTTATACACTGTACCATGCTCCCGTTACTTTACAGTATATTCCTATGTATAAAAGGATGCTTGCTATAAAATAGTATGCTAAATTGCACTAGCAGCAGCCCATCCAGGACACTGGCTAGGTCTGCCGATTGAATCAGGAGGCCACATAGTGTGATAGGCCTACAGCAAAAATAAATAAATAGATAGATAGATAGATAGATAGATAGATAGATAGATAGATAAATTAATTAAAAATAAATAAATAAAGTGTGTTGGGGGCACTCTGTGATGTCCGCAGAATGCTGAAGTTATACTTCTCAGAATCTACATCCCCACCCCTCTTTAAGCCTTGCACAACTGTGTAGGCTGGTAGAGTAGGGCTAATGATGCAACAATTCATAACATTTTTGTCAGTATCCCATGGAAACAAACACATGCCACTGAGAAGAAAGCCTGAACATGCTACCATTTAGTTGGCAAACATGTTTGATAACGCTCTGGTTATTTCTTTTCTACCTCACAGCCTTAGATGGCTTTCATAACAAAACCAAACAAGAGGTTTGTTTATGTGTTTATCGTTAAGGCAAGTTTAGGGAAATCTCCTTTTCCCGTCAGTTTTTCTTCCTTAGATACAAGAGTGTCTATGATTCTTAACTTCTCTGGGAACTGGCAGTTTTACCAAGACTTTAGAGGTCCACAGGTCTACCTCCAGTGATGGACTAAGGTAATATAATACAAAACAATCCATGAACTTGCATGGATTAAGAAGTCTTAGCTAGGTAGCTGAGCTACTGCTCTGTTCTTGTTGTACTTAGGCCCCTGTATCTGGTTAAAACGTGGAAAATAATATTTTTAAGGTCATAGAGATCCTACAAATGTGTAAATAAAATATTCCTTTTTCCTTTTCTGTTTTACCAACAAGCCTCTTCCCAGATTTCAAAATCCATGAAGCCGAAGAAATGAATGCAGGTCTTTCCACAGTGAAACCTTATGGTGAGGAAGAAAGAAATGGTGTTTTAAGTTCATGTCAACCCCAGGAGTGTTATTTCTTTATATTACCAAAGACACCTCTAGACTTACAAGAAACAGGTGGGAAGTAAATATCCTTACGATGTAGCTGAGAGAACAATAAATGTTCTATTTTTAGCATGTCATGTCTGTGGAAAAGCCCTTAATCTACTAGAAGGCAGCCTCTCTTCCAGCGCACTACTTCACATTTAGAAGTTTATTGGCTCCCTGGATTTACCGAGAAACTTAAGATGTGAGACTCCTTTAACTATTTTTTTTTTTAAGAATTTAAAATTCAAACCCTCCTGACTCTCTTTGGCATGCAAAAGTATGGATAGAGGCAACATGAAAAGTGTGTTTCTTGTCAAGAGGCCTTGACAGTCAACTAAGACAGAGCATCTGACTTGCCCACCATGGGACTTTGGTCAAATAATTTCATTGCCACAATCCTCCATTTTTTTCTTTGTTGGAAGATGATGAAACTCTGACTTGTGGTGACTGGAAATAAGATAAGATGTTCCTCGCTGCCAGTTAACAAACTGGAGCAAATGGGCAGCACGCATAGAGCGGGTCTTCCTGCCTCTCTCACAGATCCTACACCTTAGTTCGCCATCTTCCTTGTCTGCACCGTAGATACATGCCCATTCTAGTTATTTTCCCAAAGCCTAGTTGCTGCAGTTACTGTTTGCAAAGACTAGTCATGTAAAACAGAATAGCACAATAAATATATGCGCTAGATTAGCCAGCCTGTCCTTCTTTATCTATGGTGTTTCTATTAGGAAAGGGGAGGGGAGGTCATGTGTTTCACTTTTGCTAAGTGCTAATGCATGGGCACTGGTGGCAGGAAAGGGGGACCTGGAAACCTGTGGGGTTTCTAAAAGGGAAAGTCGGCATAGGGGAATTGGGATAGAGGCAGGGGCGCAAATAACCTTGCAGCAAGCACGGTGGCTGCTCTAGAGCTCTTGGCTTATTTATAATTCAAAGCTGGTCTGAAAGGCAATAGGAAAATGACTTAATGGCACCTCCTCAGCTCGAAGCCCGGCTGGCTTTTGCACCTGGAAAGAGCTCTGCAAAGTCCCAGGCAGCCTGGAGCTGATCCATGCCAAGGAGATGTCCAAAGGACGGTCCACAGCAGGGCTATGGTGGCTAGCACAGCAGAAGGCTGGCATGGCAGACAGCCCACAAGCCTGTAGTGTGCTTTTGACTGTTCATTCCTCCCTCTTACCCAGGTCGCAAAGTGCTGGGTACTTTCAGGAAGCCCTAAGATTTTGAGTTATCTTGTGTCTGAGTTCTTGAGAGAAGATCCAAAGAACCTTCTAACTGAGGTGATTGAAGAGTAGGACAAAGACCCAGAGGAAAGGAGAATTAAGTATGCAGTTAGGGGGCCTGAGGGGAATGAGACAAAGGTCTCTGCAGCTGTATGGGCTGTGGAAACTACTGCGCATGAAACGCAGTCCTGTATATCTCTAAGTGAAAGAGAGCCAGAAGGAAGGGAAGGGACACAGGGCCAAACAGCCTAAGGCCATTCTCTTGGACACAGGCCAGGCCCCCCTGAGACTGCCCCTCCCAGCTTGCTACTAAACTGGGTGTTTATAGCAGCAGTGGCAAGGAGATGGCAAGATGAAGTTCAGTGATTGGCTGGCCTGGCTGTAGGCCCTGAGCATCTCCAAGGTTTTGTTTTTTTTTTCCTTCCAGCCCTTGGGGGCGGCTTGTGTTTATCGTCTTCATGGCGACCTTCACTTTCATCACATTCAAAGTAGAACCATGTTAAAAATCTGAAAGGATTAATGAGGTAATACAAAATGAGGTCACCCACTCATTAAACAAAGGGCTAAGCTGCTTTAATACCAACTTTGACATGCACCTGTTTAACCAATTTCCATCTGTGTCTGTGGGAGCATGTGCTGTGCAGTAGCTAGACTCCGAGTACAAACTTGTGTCATGAGATCCCTTTACCCTGAGCTGACCTTGACAGCCAAACAAGGCACAACCATCTGTAGTGAGAGGCTAGCTGAGACATGTATGCCTATGCCACATTGGGCAGACAGCAGCCTCTACAGCTCCTAAATTGGCAGGCGGAAAGAGGCCGTTTTCAACCTCTATTCTAACTCACTGACCTAGATTTTTCTCATGTTCATTAAATGTCACGTTCTGTAGATCAAAATGGCGAATCCTGTGTCCTTGAATGAATCTAGAGTGAAACTGCGAAGCAACTGAAACTCATTTCATATTTCCACTCATCCTCAGCCAGCTCTGTCTCCTCCACCATCCCCCAGTCCCATCAAATTAGACTGAATCCAGTAATGGCACAGAGCTATGGCAACAAGAATACCCATTTTAAGACAGACTTCAAATGAGTAAGATTTTTTAAAAACGAATGAATAGATTCGGCTAATTGGACCAAAGTACATAATTTAACCAGCTTGGTTTGCTCCTCGCCAACTAGTCATTTTTTGTTCTTGCGCCTCAAGTACTGCATCACTGAGACAGGAAAGCCAGCAGAATAGCCCCCGGTATCTTGTTTCATTTGTTGTTTTTTTTTGTACTAAAAACTTGAAAAAGATATTTGTGGCTCTATTCTATATTTGTGAATGAGAGAAAAGTTGATGGATTCAAGTATCTGACGCTAGGGAGGAATGGTGGTGGGAAGCCACAGACTCAAGGTTGAGGACAAGTTTTCTCACCCAATATCCGTGAGCAGAACAAAGAAAATTTACAGTGTGGTCATGTGACTCACTCTGAGTCCTTACTCATATCGTCTGGTCCAAAAGAAACTTGGGACAAAAGGCCGTCTGTGCCTATTAGCATACTAAAGCACATGTGAAACTCCAGGCTCACTCGGGACCTGTCATTCTTTCCATCCTTCTCACCATGCATCCTAACCTAAACTTCTCCAACTCAAGGCCTTCCTTTCTCCAGCTTCTCATTCCCATATTACCCTGCCTTTTTGGCCATGTACTTCCTTGGTCCTTTCTCTCTTGCCTCTCTTTTTATGTTCTCTCTCTCTCTCTCTCTCTCTCTCTCTCTCTCTCTCCCTCCCTCCCTCCCTCCCAACACCCTCTCCTCTCATGACCCTTTTCAGGCTATTGCCCGTGTTTAGTTTACCACTTTTCTCTTCCTGCTCTGGATTCTCCCAGATGCTTCTGGCTCTCCCTCATATCTACAATAAAAATCTTTGCCTTAACTATACCTTGGAGTGGTAATGTCCTCACTTCATACATGTTACTTTTTTATTCTGATTCAGTTCTTGTGTTTAGCTTGTAAATCTTATCTTTTGGGTTTCTTGTTTGTTTGCTTGCTTCCCCCCACCCCGTGGGTAGCTCCTTCTTCTTCTCTTCTTCCTTTCCATTTTGTTCTTGTTTAGTGGACACACTGAACTAAAAAGAAGTTTATGGAAAAAGATCAGTTATTGGCTATTAAGAATATATATATATATATATATATATATATATATATATATATATATAGAGAGAGAGAGAGAGAGAGAGAGAGAGAGAGAGAACAAATATCTTAGCTAGGGCATTAAAAGAAAAAAATGAAGAGAATTTCTGGAAGGGCATCTAAAAAGGCTTCACATACCTTGTAACATTTTGATGTTTGTGCATTGGAGACAAAAAGTGGCTGAGCATAAATGAGTTTTCCACCATGTTATAAAAGTTTGTAGAGCGCAAAGCAAACCTCTGAAGACTGGCACAAACAAACGAACTGCAAAAATTTAATAAAGAGGAAAGGAATCACCTTTGGTGATTCTAAGCTCCATGTCTTACTGCAAGACCTGGGAAGGTACTTGAGGAAACAATCTATCAATTTTCAGCCTTGACAAAAAGATCCTGAGTTGTAACTTCAACAGCTTCTGAAGATCAGATGGCAAAAACTAATCTTATTCCTTCCTGTGCTGTCCAAGGTGACAACGAAGGGTGAGATTTTGATCAGCCAGGGCTTCAGCTACAGCTTTGATTTTGATCTCATGTTCCATGACATTCTTTATAAGTAAGTCAAAGCAAGAGAGCTTATTCCAGGATTGTGCTCAAGAGGGCACTACCAGAAATCAAAAGGCAGCAAACTTCAGGGAAAAGATGGGCTGTTTTGGGTCTTCCTTAGCAGCCACTGGGGAGAGAATGTAACCTTTGCTTCTTCATCTGCAAGGGGTAAACAGGATGTCACATTACTAATAACAGTGAGGAAATGTCCTTGTTCCTTAAAAAATGTTTGAGATAGAACAGGGTAGAGTGCTTGGTGGGTGGCTCTGACCTGACAAGGTGAGCTATGTGAGGGCAGCATGCAACTGAACATCAGGAGTCACCCCTCTCACCTCATGGGACCGACTGGATTCCCAACTAGAACCATCAACTTATCCTCTCACATTCCACTTCAAGCTTCATGTCAATGTTTAAAATACGCTGAAATCGTTGAAAAAAAACTCAGTTGACTTACTTGAGAGTGTATGAGAATGGGGAAAAAAATGTTCAGAAGACAAAAATCTTCTAAATTCCCAAGCATATAAGAACAACAAGGACAAGAATCTGGAAGACAACAAGGTGGAATGCTGGACCCAAGGTTATCTTGGTGTGCGTTTATGTTAACTGATTGTGTGGGGGTGACTTGAGACAGGCTGGTCAAGCCTGAAATTCCAGAGAGTAGCACCCCCAGCTGCTCAATGATGCCTGATTTCCAGCCACTAGAAATTAAAAATAAAATAGACTGAGTGACTTCTGTGAGCCCAACACTATGCAAGCTCTGGTCTCTTATTAATGTCTTCATGAAGCTGTCCTCACAGGGGCTCTGTCCTCCTCGTCTTACAGGGCATGTCCTATGGATCAGAAAAGTTAAGTCACATACTGAAATCCTATAGTGGACCACCTGGGTTGGGATCCAGTTGAGATGGCTCAACCCTATAAAGGCATTTGCTACCAATCTCAATCTCAGGAACCCACATGCTAGAAAAAGAAAACAAAACGCAACAAGTTCTCTTCTGACCTTTGAAAATATACACACCATGCATGCATTCACACATGCATGCACAGTAAATAAGTGTAAATTGTTTAAAGGAAGGTTGATCAGCTTCAGAACCTGTCTTGATTCTATATAGGGCATTAAAAGGGCAGTCCTTTGAGTGAAACTTTGACATAGGTTTGAGAAATTTGATACTTCTAATATTGGCAAATCATTTATACTTTGGTGCAAATAGCTTTCCAATTCTCCTCAGAGATCCTGGAAGGAAACTGGTGATAGAAAAAGATGGAAGGCTGATAGCACAGCACAGTTGGTACTGTATTTACCTAATAAGCTCAAAGGTCTAGGTTCAATCCCTGGAATCGTACAAATTACGTATGGTGGTGCATGGTTGTAGTCCAAACACTTGGGAGGTAGAGGCAGAAGAATCAGAAATCCAAGGCCAGGCTCAGATGCAAAGCAAGTCTGAGAATATTCCAGTTTACATGAGACTCTGTCTCTAAGTAATAATAATATGAGAGTCAAACAACTGAGAAGAGTAGAAATGCTATCTGAAAATGTGGAATAACGGAGTTCAGGAAGCTCAGAACCAGAGATGCAAATGCTTTACAAAATGGTTCCCAGCTAAACACTTCTAGTCCATTACAGAGGAACAAAACTATAAATTGTCTTAAATTTAGATAATGATCCCCTATCCCAAAATGCATAATCTGACAATATGCATCACTTGTGACACACATACTCACACAAGAATGGAATTGATTGGTAACAGCCCTATGTTTTAGAAAGCCACTCTTTTTCCTTGCTTTAAAATGTTACTTGGTCCAAAGAGATGAATTTCTAGATGCAGAGTCTCAGCTACTCATGGCCAAAGGTTCACTTAATCCCAGGTCTTCTGACTTCAGTGGATAAGCTTTCACCCTGGAGAATGATGACAGTGTTTTATGGAATTTATATTTGTGCTTTTCTGATACAAGAGTTTTGGTTGGTACTTTCCTTTGGGGGCCGTCTAGGTTCTTTAATCCATGATTTTTGCTAGCTTAAAATGTAAGATAAAATGAGACACTAAAAAGTTGTGGTAGTGTACATTTGCTCAATTCAGTTTTTATAAAATGCGTTCGTTCCTTCTTCCTATTGGTAAGAACATGCTGATTTTCTTCGGGGTTTGTCTCATTCTGGTTCATGGGAATACATGACACTTTCACCCATGAGGATATAATCCAGTCTGAACAGGTGATATGTAAGAAGCCTTTTCTAGATATTTCTAGAAGAGAAGTTTGCATATACTTCAGAGAAAGTTTAAAGAAGAGGCTTCAATATTTCTCTGAGTAGCAGAAAATCAAATGTTATCTAGAACAACGTGGTCATTTCTCTTACTAAAATGATATCCCACCCTATGGAAAATTGAATACACCAAGAAGAACAAAATACAGCAAGCTGGGCTATGGGGAATGAAGGCTTGGTGCCACTGGCAGGCACATATAAATGTGAGCAATTACATCCCAATTTACAGATACAGCAGGCTTGATTTTCTGTCTCTCATAACATAAACATCTCAATAAGAGCCATCTGTGCTTGGATTGAGTAAAAACTGAGGCACGGTATGGTTGACTGGTTGAACTTAAATAAGGGTTCACAGATGACATAACCAGCAAGCCCTACATGAAGAAGACATGAAGAGAGCGGCCCTGACGCTACAGGGGCAGATTCCCATAAGTGTATGTTCTTCTTGTGATCAAGGATGGGGACCACAGGAAAGGAAGGTGGGACAAGGCAGTTTCACACATTCCCAAGAGCTTGAAAGTTCACTGACGAGAAAGAGCCCTCTAATGTGGAGTGAGATCTGAGCTGTGATGACAATAGTACCGTCTGTCATATTTGAAAGCCAGGTACAGAATCTCTGAGATGTCAGCACCCCCCCCCACACACACACACACACGAGTGTCATGAAAGACCTTTCTTGCAGAACAGTTTTCTCAAAGTTGGACCAACTGCAGCGGCAGCATTGGGAACTTGTACAAAACGTACATTTATTTTTCTGGCACTAAGCTAGACCTCCTAATCCAGACACTGGGGATGAGGCCCAGACACCTGTATTTTAGCAAGATTTGTGGGTAATTCTCTTGCATGCTCTAATGTGAGGATTTTGCATCTTCAGGATTTCTTAGATGGCCTTAAACCTAGATGCTGTGAACTGGATGTCTGTGCCCCTTAATTCGTATGTTGAAATCTTAACCCCTGGTTTGATAGGATTAGTATGTGGAGGCTCTGGGAAATAACATCATGAGATTGGAGGCCCTGGAATGAGACTTGTGTCTTTAAGAACTTCAGAGAGATCACCCACTGATTTCACCATGTGAAGACAGGTTACTGCTACCCTTGAGCCACAGGCAACAGCCCACACTCTACACTCAACTCACCACTGTCATGCTTTGATTAGTCTCAGAGTGGGAGGAGGCAATTCCTATTGTTTCTAAGCCTTATCTATGGAATTTTCCTGTGGGAGCCTGACTAGACTAACACACCCAGTATTCGCAAGTTTGAACTGAGACCAAATTACAGTTTTGTTTTCATTAGCCTCTAGTCAAAGCTTAGTATTTCTGTTATAAGCATGGACAGGGATCCAGGACATGCAGCCACACATTCACCAAATGAATGAACAGGTATGCCCTGGTCACATTTTAGGGATGGCAGATCTACCAAAGCGTCCTCAATACTCATTGCTACCTTGAAATTATGGTAACTATGTGGCCTGTTGCTAGATTATTAATATGTTTGTTTGAAGCACTTTTGGATAAGATGGTGCAGTGTCTGGATATGAGAAAGTATTCGATTGTAAGCAGAGAGAGCACCTGGGGAATCCACAGAGGGAAAGGTGGAGCAGTTGACAAGTACAGAGAAACACAAGGCAGAACAGGGACAAGATTAAAGGCGGCTCCTCAGGGGCAGACAGCAAACAGAACCTCATCGAAATGAAGCCAGGCAGCCCAAGTGGAAAGAAACTGGCAGTCATTCCCTCAGGACAAGCTCACAGGTCCCACAGGCCTCCAATCAGAAGCAGAGACAGTGCTCACCTGGGTCAGCAGGTGGAGGAGATTTCCCAGCTTAGTGGGCTGTGGCCAAGCACCATTGTAAGAAGAGATCATTCTTTAAAACCGAGCTACCCTGTTGGCTTCAGAACAGGTATTACTCAAAAGTCAGGAACCAAATTCAACCTACCTCAGTCCAAGAACAGAGTAAGGCATGTAGACAGCTGTAGACAAGGGAAGGGCAAAATAAAGAAGCCCAAGATGTGGAAGGGAGAAGGCTCGGCTGGGATAGTGCAGTGCATAGAGGAAACGAGCCTGGCATCAGGTCGTGCCTGTCACCTGAGGTAATTCTGAAGTTTGATAGCCCTGAGCTATAGGTCAGTAGGTGGGCCAGTGCCTGGAGCCAGCTACCTGCTGTAAGAGTCTGCTGTAGAGTGGAAAGCTTTGAAGCTCCAATCACATCCTTACTATCTGCAGATGTATCCCTTCAGCAGGGTGATTAATGCTTAGTGGGTTATTAAAGCAGAAAGGCAGTCCCCAACTGCACAGCCCTCTCAGTGCTATGCCTTTCTCTACTCTCCACGTATTTGGAAGATGGCGCCCAGTCGCCCCAGGCAATATAATGTGAGTTGCCTCAAGAAGGTGAGAGGACAAACAGGACTACACACCGCAAAGCCAACTGCGGCCAGCAGGAGCATCTCGCTGCAAAGAAGAGAAGCTGCTGAAATGAGAATGACTCCGGTAGACACCAGGCAATTGTCAAATACATGTCCACTGCTAGCCTAAGTCATAGGAAAGTCAGAAGTACACATGCTTGACCGTTAACCCCTACCCCAGCCTCTGATGTGGAAGGCTCTGATTAATAGCTCAAAAGGAGGTCATCTTAATGCTTTGTCTCTTCTTCTTTCACCTTTTCTTCCTTTATTGTTTTGTTGTTGTTGTTGTTTGTTTATGTTTTTGTTTCCCGTCCTTATGCTTTTTGACTCTGGCGTTTCTCCTTTTACATTTTACTATGCTTTTAGCTTTATAATATTTTTTTTAAATTTTACTTCTTTTTACATTTCTTTGTTTTTTGTTTGTTTGTTTGTTTGTTTGTTAGTAGTGTAAATGGCTGTTTTGCATGTGTGAATGTCTACCTGTGCCTGATACCTGAAGAGGTCAGAACAAGTTAGTCTGCAAGTCTTGCTGCAATCCTTGCTCCAGATGGGCAAAAATGTTTATGGCATGTCACCAGGAAGCAAAAGAATTTAGGAATGGCCCAGGAGATTTGATGGAGAAGCCGAGTCCTAAGAATGACTCCAGGATTTTTAAGAAAAAATTTTCATGTTGAAACTTTTTAAGTGTACTAATCTAATTTTTGGTCATAACTTTTTTCATGATTAGTAATTCTTTTCATTAATTCCTTTTAAATTTTGTCTCTGATTTTTCTAGTCTCTTTTTCCCGACTTCTATCACTACATTTTTTCCTTTTTATTTATTTTAACCTTGTATTTTTCTATTTTCTTCTCCCTTTCCCCTTCTTTTATTTCTATTTTCTTAGTATATTAAAAAATTATACTATACTTTACATTTTCCATGTTTTATTTATTTCCAGGTAAGCGATGATGTATTATGATTTTTAATTTATTGTAATTATATTTCCATATCTTGCTTGATTTGGTGTTATTGCTCCTATAGCCAGTTTATTTCCTCCTTTCCCAGAGGTACTAAAGGTTGAACCTTCAATAGTAGATTATTCACAAAGAAGAGATCCACAAATAGAACTTGAAGAGATGTCCAAATAGATGCACAAACCACAACAAACAAACAAACAAACAAACAAACAAAAAGAAAACATGGATAAGCAAGGTGGCATGACCCTTACAGAGATCTTAACTTCCCATCTACTGAGATCAAATATTATGGAAATGGATAAGGCTAGCCAAGATCTCAAAGGTTTACTAGCAAGAACAGCAAACTAAAAATAGATACAAATAGGTGTATTTTATAAAGAAAGCAACCAAGAACATAGAGCTGGAAGCCCACAATAGAAAAGAAATTAAGCAAAATGGAGGAGAAACTCAATAAGACAATTTAGATTAAAAGACAAATATAAGGCTGGTATAATGGCTTAGTGGGTAAAGCACCCACTTTCAAGCATGGTGGTCTGATTTCAATCTCCAGGGACAATAGAAGGAAGGAGAAAACCAAATCCTGCAACTGTTTCTTTGAGCCCACATGTTCATGCATGTGTGTGTGAACACAAACACACAGACAATGAATAAATAAGTGTAATATAAGTTTTAAAAAGAGTTGTTATAAATAAAAGAAACTCAGTAACTTGAACAAAAAGCATAGTAGAAAACATCACCAAAAGATTCAAACATAAGAAAGAACACAAGGCACAAAGAGCTAAGCCAATGTAATTCCACAGGCAAGCATCAGTAAAGGAGAAACATTTGAGCAACGCTAAAGTATCCAAGAACCCTGGGATAAGATCAAGGCACCAAATCAAAGAATCTACAAAGTGGAATAAAGAGCCAAAATAAGAATTAATGCATAGAGAACCTATTCAGTGAAATTGCAGCAGAAAAATTCAAAATCCAGAGCAAGAACTGAAAATCCAAACAAAAAAGCCATTTAAAACAATCTCAAATAGACCTGTCCCAGAAATGAATCTTCCTACGAATTACTGTACTCAATTTAAAAAATACAAAGTAGTTTAACAATATTAAAAGATGAAATAAAATAATCCAAACTCACAAAGTCAAGTCCATCAAATTAACATCCAATTGATCAGCAATCTTAAAAGCCGGGAGCGCTTAGAATGGTATACTTCAAACCCTGAAACTAAATAACTGCCCACATGGTTTTAGTAAGACCCAACAAAGCGTTCTTTTAAAATTGATAGAAAAATAATAATCTTTTTCCAGATATGAACAAAATGTGGTAATTAATGGCCACCTAACAAGGACTGCAGAAAATGCTTAAAGGAATACTTTGCATCAAGGAGGAAGAAAGACAATCTCAATTGCAAGAACACAGGAAAGAATGAATTTCCTGAGAGGAACCGATAGATGAGCAAAAGAAAGTTAAGAAGGAATCCATCATGTCCAACACAGCCAACCATCAAACCTCTGATACTGACAGGGAAGAAAGAAAAGAGCATAGTGCAACCCAACTCTCCAGAAAAGTCAACCAGCAAATGATGGGAATCAGAAGACCTCTTTCAATAGCAACATGTATACAGTCTCAGCCTACCAACAAAAAGACATAAACTGGCTGATGGAATTAAGAAACTAGATCCACAATCTGCTGCCTCTGAGAAACATACCTCATAAGCAAAGACACCAACAGACTGGGAATCGAAGGATGGAAACCAATTTGCTAAGCAAATGGCAACTAAAAACAAACTAATGTGACGATTTCGGTCTTCATCAAAAAATTAGTCATCTATACAGAGTCACTACACACTAATAATGGGAATGACTCGTCAATAAAGTACAATTGTAAATACATATGTATTGAATGTTTAGGTTCCTTCATCTTATAAAAAAACGAATGCTAAGACACAGCAAAAGAAACTACACAAATACCGGGACACTGAAAACCAAGCAGGCTAATGTTACAACCTAACAACCGAAAAACAAATGATAGCTGAATTTTCATAATCACCTTAGACACAAAGTTCTCAACAAAACATTTAAAATTCAGTTTAAGATTATGTTAAAATCATACACTATGGACATGTTAGTTTCAACTCAGAGATACAAGGATGGTTTAACATATCCAAATAAATAAATTGCATTACTGAAGATAAGCACATGAACAGAAATCACATGATTACCTCCTCTTGATGGTCCCCTTTTGATCTTTCATAATTCTTTCTACTTTCGTCTCACACACACACTGAAATCTAGATTCTGCCGCATGTGCACAGGCTGTGTAACATTTGTTCAGTCTGTCTTTTCTGAGTTAACATAATAATCTTTAGTTCCATCCATTTTCCCCCAACTATCAATTTATTTTAATATTTTTTGTCTTTGCTTGAGAATTTTATACGTTAATTCTGCATTTGCACTTTTTTCCACTCTTCCCTCTGTTCCCTTCAACTCCTCTTATCTCTTCCACACTCCCTTTCAAATTCGTGGCCTCTTCTTTAAGTATTGTTGTTACATGTGACCTTTTAATTCTAGCGTTTGGCATATTACCTTAAAGTCTTAACCCATTTTAAATGTTTTTTCCAGTATAAGATACAGATCCAGCTTCACTATTTTGCACAGTTATTCAGTTTTCCCAGTACCACTACTTGAAGAGATAGTCCTTTTCCCAATGTGCATTTCTGGTACTCTTGTCAAACATAATTGAGTAGTCTTAGTGGTATGCTTCCTTCTGAGTCTTATATTCTATCCCCCTTATTTGTATGTCTGTTTTTGTGCCAGTATCTGTTTTTGCTAACTATGATTGTATAATACTCTCTGGGATCAGGCATTGTGAGGCTTCCAGACATAGCTTTGTTGGCTTAGGATCGTTGGCTATTCTGGGTGTTTTGTGCTTTCATACGAATTTTAAAATTATTTTTATCATCCTTTGAAGAATGACATTGGAGTTTTGATTAGAATTGTGTTTATTGCTTTTGGTAATACATACTTTTGCAAATCTTACAGATTGCTTTTGGCAATATAGCCACTTTAACAATCTTAATTCTATCAGTCAATGAGTATGCTGGTCTTTTCATCTTCTAGTGTGTTTTTTTTTTTAAACTTGTTTCTTTAGTGTTTTAAAGTTTTTATTAAACAGGTCTTTCATTCTTTGGTTACATTTATTTCTAGGAATTTCATTTTTTTTAAGCTATTGTAAATGTGATTTTTTTTTTCTTGACTTCCTTCTTGGCAAGTTTGTGATTGGAATACAGAAGAGCTACTGATTTTTGCATGTTGATTTTGTGTTCTGCCACTTTGCTGAAAATGTTCATCAGATCTAAGACTTTTCTGCTGAAGTTATTAAGGTCTTTTAAGTATAAAATCATGTCTTCTGTAAGTAGGGATAATTTGACTCTCCTTTGCTATTTTTATCCTTTTTATTTTTTTCTCATGTCTTACTGCTCTAGTTAAGATATTTAAAGTACTACTTTGAGTAAGAATGAAGAATGTGGGCACCCTTGTCTCCTTCTTGGCTACAAAGGAGGTAAGTGAAGGGAGGAGCAGACGAGATCAAGGCAGAATGATACGTAGACACGAAAATGTCACAGTGAAATCCATTTCCTTGTATGCCAACCAAAAGCTAATTTTAAAAAGCCAAGGGAAGAACTATGTATTACCATATTTAAAATTTTTAAATATTTTGATACTTACATTTAAAAATAACTTATTTCCTTTGCAAATCTATACATTTTGCTGTATGTATTGAAATATTAATCCTCAGGTAAAGACACCAAGCTTCACTGAACTCCTGGAAAAGTACAAGTTTCATGCAAGCCCCTGCTCCATTCCCTCACTTTGTTTTTCCCAATCAGAAGGAGGAGAGACAATTTGAAAGGAAACAGTTCTAGAAGCTTCAAAGTCTTATCTCACCAACTCTCCCCCTGTATCTGCTTGGAGGCAGAGCGGGCGTCCTGGTCTTCACTCCTGGTATAGTTGACTCAGAGTGGTCCAGCTTTGTCTTGTGAGCATCTGTCTCTCTCTGAACCGGAGGCTCAGAACATGTACAGGGGTCACACCCTGTCCAATTCATCTTCAAAGACTGAAGAAACTAATCATGTGATCTCTGACTTCCATTTTTGTTCTGTGTATTTCTTCTGGCTTTTCTTTAAGACACAGTGACATTACTATGTCTTTCAGGCTGGCCTTGAACTTCTGCACTTAGTCCTCCTCAGCCTTGAGTACAGATAGGACTATAGACATGTCCCACTGCATCTGGCTCTTGTCTGTTTCTTGATTATTTCAAATCCAGACAACATGGACCAAAATCATGTTTGGGCTCCTTTGAAGCTTTTCTGGAGTGAATGTCTGCCTGTCTTTGCATCTTGTTTTTCTTCAGAGTATGTCCAGAGCCAGAGATGTTTCTACCCAGGAGGTTCCTTAGCACCTCACCTAGCACCGGTCCTAGATGCCGAACAAAAGGCAGAAGTGGTGCGCTTAGGATAGAGCTTATTTTAGTTGTGTTGCTGCCCTTTATGAAGTGATAATAGTCAAGGTCATCATTGTGCCCCCCAAAAGAATACCACAGGCCAGTTATAAAAGTTCTTCCTTAGCCACTGGGCACAGAGCCTACTGAAGTTCCACTTGCAAGATGCTAGTTATTTTCTAGAACTTCAGGCCAAATAGTTTCACCCATAGCAGTACCACTATCCACCTTTTGGAAAAACACATTTAACCTTACTCCAGACTAGAAGAGAACAATCACGATTAGCGAAACATTGTGCAATGACATAGCAGAGTCAAGATGATAAACCCAGAACTTCAAATGGGTTGCCATATCAGCTCGGTTCCCCACTCCAATGCCCTGTTTTTTGGTACATTTGCTATGCAAAGTTCTGTTTCAATGCCTTTTCTCCTATAGTTCCCATGATGCTGTAAGCAAGAATTACCAATGTTCTTTTGAAGGTGAAAGAACTGAGGTCTAAAGAAATTAAAGTGCCCTTCCCGGGGCCATTGGTATTGATGGAACTGAAGAGTCAAGCGCCTAACAACAATTCCTTTCTGTTTCTCCTGTTGTAGCATGCTTCTCCCAAGTCTGGCTGTGCCTCCAGTTTAGAAGCCACACTGTCTGAGGTGCCTGACTCCATGTGTTTCCACAAGATATCCAATTTAAACCTCGTGGAATGCTACATGAGTCATGTTATCACCTCAAGTGTACAAGAGTTGAGAAGTAGAAGAAATGTGTTTGAGCTTCAGCTCCACAGGAAAGATATTTGAACTCCAGTTTTAACTCAAATCTAAACTTGATAAACTATGGTTTAAAAAGTTTTGATGGCAATCATTTCCTATCCATGGCCTCAAAGCCTAACAGTCCTGTCAGAGGTAACTGGCAGGGCACAGAGAGGACACTGCTAATAAAGCAGAATGCATCCCACAGGGCAGCTGCTTGGGCTTCCATTCTACTTGCGTTTCCAAAAGGAGTGTTTGCTTTATTTAAGCTGTAGGGAGTTCCTCTGACTCCCATTGTAGACAGCTATTTGCAACAATATGATGACAGCATATCTCCCTTTTGGAATGCTGAATGGAAGGGCTGAGATAATGGTCAATCCTCCCTCTTCTGATGAAAAGGGAAGGCTGGGAGAACATGGCAGCTTTGACGTTTGTCAGCTTGTTAGCGGGAGTCTTCAGGATACGTCTCTATTTCTGTAGTCGGTTCTAGTTGGCACTAACAAAGAGTGACTGCAGTCTGGGTATAAGGGAAATTTCATTACTGCGTTAAAAATAATCGAATAAAGAGACTGAGAAGTAAGGCTAAGTTGGAGTGGCCAAGTGTAAGAAGAACCATGCTAACTCAGGTTACTTAAGGGGTATCAACTGCTGTTTTGAAAACCAGTTGTTTGGGGTCATCTAATGTATGGAAATATTAGACATTCTCTGTAATTGCACTCAGCAGTGCAAAATAGACACCTGCTTTGAGGCTAATATGATAATGACTGTCCAAGAGACTGGAGAAAAGGCAGTTAGGCACCTACTTTCAGACTTTTTGGGTTTGTTCTGTTGAAAATAAAGGCCTCATTAAGAGGGTTTTAAATGAACTATATTTCTCCACTTCTCTTGCAATTAATTTTCAGACAGCCCAATTGCAATTTGCAGGAAAGATGCTTTTGCCCTGAGCAGGGTGGCATGAGTCAGCTGAGGCCCAGCAGAGGGCAGTGCTGAGCCGACGCTGGCTCGGGTGCTTACTTGGGGCTATAAAATTGTGCTTGTTATTAAATGAAATCTTTCGGCTAAGCCACAGAGGAAATTAAACTGCTAATTATGTGTGTTTAAACCACTAAAAAGGGTCCAGTTGTTGCTCCAGATTTCAACAAACACCTACCTCATCTCTGGATTTAAAATATGTAATCATGCCTGGAAATACTACCTATTAACAATTATATACAACATATATATTTTTTTAATTTGTAGAATTATCTGTTTGCATAGCCTGTCTCTTTTTAAGCAAATAAACAATAGATTTGTGGCTTTGGCATTGTTATTTCTTTAATAGAACATGTCAGTGACTTGAACTGAGCAATCCATGCTCAAATTATGTACAGGTCAGAGTTCTAAAGGACTTACAAGATAACTGTATTGTTTTTATGGCATTTTCTCAAAAAAAAAAAAAAAAAAGCAGGATTTCTGTAGAGGCAAACCTGGAAAGGGACAGAGCCTGGATTTCTGGAAAGAGGAATGATGATTCAACTGTGCATGATGTCATTGTCAAATTAGCCTCAGGACTATGAAGTAAAACAGACATCTTAGAGAAGATGAAAAGTCAACAACCACCCAAGACTGGGTTGGCTTCATGCAAGCAAGGGGAGAGAAATGTGATGCTAGGTAGCAACAAAAATATAAATAGGAATTGACCGTGAGTATCTGTCAGCTGGGCGATTTGTGTGGCTCAGGCCCTTCAGTTTCCAACAAGAGTTTCATGTTTATATTACTCAGGATCTAACTTCTCCTAGTGTTTCCTCAGGCTAGCTGGAGTACCCTTCACACTTCTAAGCTAGAATCTGCATTCTAACAAGTTTGCAGAGAAATTTGCCTGTACCCTCAAGTTTGAGAAGCACTATACTGGGTCTTACAGCTAATAATTTAATTTCTCACCAAGGTTCATTTCCCAGCACTTTAATATAGAAATGGCTCGTAAAGCCCCAGATCACTCATTTGCAATTAATTAAAGGAACGTTTTTGTGTGTATGCCACATGCTGCTGTTTCCCCCTTTGCGACAAACAAAACATTTGAAAATCTGTCGTGGATTCCTTTATGCAGCTGGACTTAACACACTGGCCACAGTTCCCGACTTCAAGAGAAGCCTGGACGGCCGAATGCCACCCACAACAAGCTCTTGGAGATTTACTTCCTGCGGGCGGCCCTGCTGAGAGTCAGCGCCGGAGTTCACCACCCTGTCACGGCTCTTCTGTCCACTTTACTGCATGCCTTTTATGGGTGTCATGAAAAAATGATAATGACCCATTTTCTTACCCATCCAAGGCTATAAACTAGAAGCCTCTCCCACGTTACGGGAGCAAGAAGGGCAGTGTGGCTAAGTCAGCCTGTCAGAATGACAAGGTTCTCCACCTTGGCAAGTGAGATTAATCTAAATCAAATACTTCTCAGCTTGCCAGTTGTAACTAATTCCCTTGGGGGAGTACAAGAGCTACGCAAAGCCAGTACAATCTATGCAGACCTTTGGTAAGGCCCAGCAGGTAAAGCCTTCTAAGTTTGTCCCTGTTGGGTGCTATGATGGGCTCTTCAAGCCCGCATCACCAAGAAATGGAGCGTTCAGGACGGAAGACCATATGTCCTGGGCTACACAGTGGATGGATGACGTGGTTCTGTGCAGAGAGCCTTGGCTAAACCTTGCCCCACGTTGTCTTCCTTCCTCTGCGCCAGAAATAATCAGAGGATCTAAGCTGCCCAGGCTTTGCAAGTCACGATCTGAAAGATGCAGCAACAAATGAGAATGGCTGGGAGCAGGAAGGACTCCCTGGGTGATACAGCAGGTTATCTCAGTGACCTGTCAGTTTTGCCTGAAGCAGAAGTAAAGGACTGAGGCCCATAGGTCCAGCAGACTCTCAGCAGAAACACCAGAATTTTTCTTTCTTTCTTTCTTTTTTTTTTTTTTTTTTTTGCTTTGTGACCACCGACCCAACACCTCCTCCCCACCCCCTGCCCCCAGCCCTCTTCCCCATCCCTGGCTTTGTAACAGGAATACCTGGAGCAGCAGTGAGCAGAAGAGGGCACATACCCGCAATGAGGTGTTTGTCTGTGGGGCTTTTAACCATGTTTTCTTTGTTTTTTTAAATCAGGCTTATTGCAATTGATTTTACTTCCATGCAATAAAGCCCATCCATTTTAGTACACGGTTCTATGAGCTTCAATAAGCAAACACCACAATGAAAATATAGAACACTTATCCCTAAAATCAACTGCTCACCTTTATAGCCGACTCTCACTCCCAGCCCCCAACCAGTCTCTTTTCTGTCCCGACAGTGTTATCTTCAGAGTTTAGGTCTATTTATTTTTTACAACCTTTCTTCTTTCGCAGTAACTGGAACAGAGGTCAGTTAGCATAGTTGGACAGAGGGCAGCGCAAGCCAGGCAAGCACAATTTCCACTCTGGCTCTGACTCCAGGCTCACTCCGTCTTAGTATACATGGGCACTCAGTTAAACCTGCTTTCTAATCTCATCACTGTCAAGGCAATGGTCTGCAGCATTCACGAGCACAGGTAAGACTGACTTGCTGGAGCCCAGGCCACTGTGAGCGTCCCTCCTGGAGGCAGTGTCTAATCCTCCTCCTTCTTGTTACTTTCTAGTTAATCTTACTGTCCGTATGTGAGAGTGGGATCTTAAGTCACATGCAGTCGGTCTTTGCCATGCCGATCACAGTACATGATAAGGGAGGGAATCACCAACGATCTTAGGTACTTGTGGTTATCATATTCTTTGAATGTATGTTTCAAAGATTCATATGAATTTTTATGTCATTTCACCGTTTGCTTTTCTGCTTTCACTTACTAGTATGATTTCTCAGATTTACCATCATATAATGAGTAAACTCTGTCCCATTTCATAAGCAAATGGTGTGCTTTCTTAAAACATGGTGCTTCCTGTTTTTGGCTGCATAAATGTGACTGCACTTTCTCGAATAGGAATGAAATTTACCAAGTAGGAAGTGACCTCTATTGGGGGCGGACTGAGAGGAGACAGGAGGAAACAGAATTAGGCAGAGATTTGAGGGTTTGGTTTGGTTTTTTAAAGAAATAGGGGTCAAGAGCAACGCAGCTGGCAAATGTTAACATCTGTTTATTAATTCTTGGTGAGAAATTAATGACTTCTCATTATTTTAATATTCTATTTTAAATTATTATTTTAAAAGTCAAATATAAAAATAAATACATACAAAAATATTAATGAGCATATTTCTGTCCTGGAATGTATAGTGTTTATCAGCAGTACTGATTTTATTCTTTTGAATATTTCATTAGTAATTATTTTTTCTGAAGTAAGATATTCAAGATTTATCCTATTTAACTGCAGACTAGAAAAGTCGAGGGTCAGACTTGCTGGTAACTACCATTCCTTCATCAAGAACTAGTTTCTGCCAGGCTTCTCTCTGAAAGTCTAAGTCTCTTTTTCCTCCTATAGCTGTTTTTGTTTTGAAGGTTAAAAATGAGGGCTGTGTTCTGAGCGCCTTCGTCTTACGCAAGTGATGCCTGCCAGTTCATTGCCAGCTGCTCTACACCGGGTGTTCTAGGCCTACATGGGCGACATAAGATTCCGTCTGAAAAAGAAAAGGAAGTACTCACAGGATACCATTACTAATAACTAGGTGAGGTTAGCATGGTAAAAACGAAATGTTTCTGCGATACCTTTCATCTCATCAAATCCACTTTTGGTGGCTTGGGAAGAAGCATGGTCTTGACTGGTTTTAGTCTTCATTTACTTTGAATGGGTAATAATCATGGTTTTGAGTCTTAGCCCATTTCACCTTAATGGCTTTCACTGGTACTTAATCCTGTTTCCCCCCTGTTTGGCGATGATACTTATACTTATCAGTATTGCTCTCGAGGTTGCTGAGAAAACAGAGAAAATAAACAAAGCTATAAAAAGTACAAGTCACCATGAGTTCCCCTTGCTGAGGTGGCAAGCTAGCATGTTTCTCCGCCTCCTTGTGGCTTGATTACAGAATTTCTGCTGCAGTCAGCATCTAGGTTCATTACATAACTTGCACTTGGTTGTGCAGGAAAGAGCGGGGCAAGATTCTGTGCAGTTACCCCATGCAGAATAGAAAGACTATTTGCTTCCTGAAGAAATGTAGGCTGCAAATGATCCTAATCAAGATGACATGAGAAGATAGGGACTTCAAGTTAAGAAGGTCTGTGACTTTGTCTTATATGCTGGAAACTGAATATACAAAATACAGGATGGGTTGGATCACCAGAGGTACCCGAGAAATGCATGGTTTTGCAAGATTTCCATTGGTGCTTGGGACATGTTCTCCCAAACAATCTGACTTGGCAGAACCAACAAATTATTATTCTCCAAATTGACATCTTTTGGGTGGGATTTGGGCTAAATGGTATATGTGAGACCATACAGAGTTTGATATAGCTTGACTCAGCTATCACAAAGACCTCTAGGACAGGGCATAGAAGAAAGCATGCCATGGCAATACTTAATTCTCGGACTGTGACAGTACTGAAACAGTCAGTCATATGTGATCAGCATACAATTTAGTTCTTCAAAGTGTGCTTCCACAATTTCTCTTTGGTCGAGAGTGAATTGTAAATGATCACTCTGCAATGTAAATATTATATGGAGAATCATTTCCATTTTATAGCCAGAAAAACTGAGTCACCGATTAGAAGTATTTGTTATTGATCTCACGATCAATCTGCTGCAGACTGCCTTGTGCTGTCAATAAGAACTCCCGAGCTGACTTTCTCTCTGCGCAGTAATGAATCACTCCCCTGCTTCCTAATATGACACATGCCATCCCCAACTTGCCCTATCATGCTACTGGAAGCACCTGGTCACTGTGTCATAATGCAGTGTCAAAATGTCACAGCCATATTGGCTGAGGGATAAAGGCCAATAGGAACATCAACAAATGGACAGCTTCATCACACAGCAGGCAGATGGCATTATATTCGGAATGAGCAGTCTGAAAGGGTAATTTCAGAGTACCCTTGAGTACCACACAAAGTAAAAAGTAAAAGTAAAAAAAAAAAAAAAGAAAGAAAAAAGAAAACATCCCCACAGCAAATAGTTTGTCACCTATTTTCTGGCATCAGCTTTCCATCATGGTCTCATGTTTGATTTATAGTTTGAAATTTTTGAAGGATAAAACAATACTTTTTAAAAAGGTTTATTTTCATTTTTCCTTCCGTGTTATGTGTCTGTGTGAATGTGTGTTATGTGTGTGCAGGAGCTCACGGAGGTCAGAAGAGGGTATCAGATCTCCTAGAGCCGGAGTTAAAGGCAGTTGTAAGTAGCTCAATATAGATCCATGCAGGGAGCTATAGTCAACTGTATAAAAAAAGAGTCTAAAGCTATATTTTTACTGATAATATAATTGAGCCTAGGTTGTTGTCAGAAAGCCATATAGCTCTTGACTTTTCTATAATGAATACAGATATCTAATATGTTAAAGGCAAACCAGTACTGTGTATACATGTATGTGTATAGATATACAAGCGTACACTTCATGATGGCAGTTGGTCGAGGATAGAATATGTATGTATTAGTCATCCCATAAAATGACAGTGGAGTTTAACTGTCACTGTTGTCGAGTGAGGCCAGTGCCGTAGAGGGTGATGCCACCCACCGCGTAGTACTTGCACATTTGTGGCCATGGTGGTACAAGCATTCTCACTGTGCCAACTGTACAGACGGCACATACAATAGGTACAGCACATAGTGCATGATAATAAAATAATTGACCATGCCACCAGTTGTATTTACTACACTGTATTTTATTGCTGCTCTGGGGCAATCTTTATTTAGAAATAAGTGTTTGGGCCACCAAGGTGGATCAGTGTTAAGGACACTTGCTACAGAAGTGAGCGGCATAAGTTTGATTCTCAAAACACACATAAAGTTAGAAAAAGGAAACAACTTCACAATGAATGTGCCATCCATGTATGTGCCATCCCATGCCCCCATATCACGCACTATCGCACAGAAAAATAACAACTCCTTTCACTTTTTATTTAGCTCACTATCCACATTTTTCTTGGCATCTGGTCTTCCAAACAAACTGGGATGTTCATTAAGGTCCCCTTACAGCATTCTAGGGCTTTTCCATCCCAAAGTTCCCAAACCTTCCACAGTCCCCTGCAAACCATCTCCAAAGGCTCCAGAACCACAGTGCTTGGTTTATCACAGCCACAAGACTCCTGCCACCAGCTTTCTGTATTACTTACTTTTCTGATGTGACAAAATACATGATATATATATATATATATATATATATATATATATATATATAT
>NW_026592510.1:21688604-21907969 GCF_907164565.1 Psammomys obesus
ATATATATATATATATATATATATATATATATATATATATATGTCTAAGAACCCACATCAGATGCCTCACAATTACCTATGACTTGGGCTCTGATACCCTCTTCTGGCTTTCTCAGGCACCTGTCTGCAGTGTATACCTAACAGTCACGCAGGTATATACACACACATAGGCACATGCACACACACACACATGTTTTGTTTTGTTTGAAGAAAGGCTATAAGGCTTACGGTTTTCATGGTGGGAAGTCATAGCAGTAGGAGCGTCTGCCGTCAGGAAGCAAACTGAGAAACTCTAGCGCTTAGCTTCTCTCTAGTGTTCACTCCCTCCATGAACCCAGGCCCTGGAATCATGCCAACCCCAGTTAGGGTCAATCTTCCCACCTCAGCTAACCCAAGCTAGGAACTCCCTCACAGGTATGCCCAGAGATTTGTCTCCAGTGGTTCGAGATCCATTCAAGCTGACAATCAGCACTGACCAGTTTCAACGGCAGCCAGGTCATGTATCACGTATTGGTTGTATGATTTCCCCTGTGCTTAGTGCAGTTTTGTAGGGCGTACAGTATACTATCTCCTCTGGGTTATCGTAAGTACACTTCATGACGTTCTCACACTGGAAATCTTTCTTCACGACATGTTAGTGGTGCTTAAAGTACGCAGAATGATATATTCACACACATACATACACAGGTATGTGTATATGAATATATGTATATATTTTCTTCATGAGTCCATTCTGAAGAAAAATAAAATGCTAAGACATACAGCCACAGTATTAATTACTTTGGAATGTTCCTTTTTAGTCTTCAAACTAAAATTGAGTTTCCTTATAAAGTAGGAAGTAATATATAAAGAGATAAACAAATGTGTGTACACAGGTAATACATAGTCTTCAGCCTTTGTGTTTTTCCCCCACCTGCTTTTATCTCACCATTTTGCTCTTTCCTTACCTCGTGGTAACCGGATCTACACTTGCTTCAACCTGCAATGCTATTGGAAGCCCCTGGCTGAGATGGTGACTGGGCCCTTTAGATGAGAGATGGTTTATCAAGGCTCATGTTTAGTGTTTTTGAGACCCAGAGGAGTCATTCTTAATGATATGACGCTTTCGTCCCCGTGGATATGTAGAAGCAAAAACATGTTGAAACAGTTGCCCTTGGGTTTTACGGTGCTCTTGAAAGCAATCTGGAGGAAGATGAGGAGAGGGAGATAATGACATAATATATTTAACTTATTTTTAAAGCATTTAAAGATGTATTTGTATATAGTAACATAGAAACTAAATATATTGCTTATGTAACTGAACTAAATAATAACTACTGTGAGTAATCATATCCAATATTATAACTTTAAGAAGTAAAAAAAAAAATGCTGACTTTAAATTGCTGCTTCTGGTAGCCACACAAATGCATAAGTACAATTAGAAAGCACCCTGGATGGCCATTCTGCCGCCTCTCTGGATCCATCGCCTCATCCTAGCTACACCGCTCTTCGCTCGGGCAGTGTCTAGCATACACCCATTCAGGTAGGAAAGTTTAGTGCACTGAAACTCCAAACCCAGAAACTCTGGTTCAGGCACCTGCTTGGCGTAATAGTTTCTGAAACAAAGAGCATCCAAAGAGCATGGTCTTCCTCATCTCTGACATCTTCCACTCTCTCTTTGAAGGTAGGACTTGTAGGTATCAGACCTGTCACAGTCACTGAAGTCCCTCTTGGCCATCTTAACCTCTCTGTTCCCATCTTCTGTTACCCCTGTCCCCGCAAACCTACTGACCCTCTAACTCATCTTGATATCTGACATCTGTTCCTTGGCAGACCCAAACTTTGACATTATATAGTGAGGGAAAGCACTGACTGGATTATGTTCTATTTGTCCCACCAAACATGAACACAATACACAGCCAAGACACACACAAACACAATACACCTCACAAATATACATGCCTGTCCACACACACAAACGGACATACACATCCAAGATGCACACAAACACTCACACATATCCATAGGCACATATACACAACGGTAGGTTGCTTTGATTCTCTCCACGCTAGCCAGCCCTTCATAGATATTCGATTGTTTCCTTCTAAGCCTTATTCTCACAGAAGAAGTATAAATTCTAATGTATCTTTTAGTATTTTAGTGTTGTGTTCTTTGTTAATATAATGCTTGGAACAGTAAAAAAGGCAAAGAACACTTGGTGATCTTTATGGATAACAAGCAACTGTGGAAATTTTAGGGCATAGTTGGGAAGGTATGTTGGCTTCAGAGGTCCCTCACACCATAAAAATAGCCGTATGTTGAGTTACTCCTCAGACAGATTGTAGCCAGCCCTTGACTCTGCGTTGGCTTTCCAGTCTTACCTTCATCACAATAACCGATGCTACAAACACTTTCCTCCCCAAGTGAGTTTTATAAAGCTCCTTTGTGCCACATGAAAGAAGAAAGTCACCTTAAGTTTGGTATTGCCTATAGCTCTGTGGAGTTATGATTTAGAAGACATTAGTTTTGCAGGCAAATGGTGGGAAGTAGAAAAGATCATCCTGAGTGAGATATCCCAGAAGAAGAAAGACACACATGGTATATACACACTTATATGTGGCTATTAGACATATTATTATATGTCTATTATTATTATTATTATTATTATTATTATTATTATTATTATTATTATAGGATAAACATACTAAAATCTGTATGCCTAAAGAAGCTAAGCAAGAAGGAGGACCCTGGGTAATATGAATAATCCTCACACAGAAAGGCAAACAGGACGGAAATCAGAAGAGGAAGAAAACAGGAAACAGGACAGGAGCCTACCACAGAGGGCCTCTGAAAGACTTTACTCAGCAGGGTATGAAAGCAGATGCTGAGGCTCATAACCAAACTTTGGGCAGAGTGCAGGGAGTCTTATAAAAGAAGGGGGAAATAGAAAGATCTTGAGGGGACAGGAGCTCCATAAAGAGAGCAACAGATCCAAGAACTGGGCCCAGGGTCTTTTCTGAGACTGATAGTCCAACCATGGACCATCCATGGAGATAATCTAGAACTCCTGTACAGATGAAGCCCATGGCAGCTCAGCACCCAAATGGGTTCCCTAGTAATGAGAACAGGGACTGTCTCTGACATGAACTCAGTGGCTGGCTCTTTAATCACCTCCCCTGAGGGGGGTGGCGGCAGCATTACAGGCCACAGAGGAAGACAAAGCAGCCAGTCCTGATGAGACCTGATAGGATAGGGTCAGATGGAAGGGGAGGAGGACCTCCCCTATCAGTGGACTTGGAGAGGAGCATGGGAGGAGATAAGGGAGGGAGGGTGGCATTGGGAGCGAATGAGAGAGGGGGCTACAGCTGGGATACCAAATGAATAAAATGTATTGATATAAAAAAGAAAAAAAATTAAACTGCAAAAAAATAGAAGACATTAGTCTACTTGGTGATATCATTTAGTATAAGCAGTATGTGTTTCTCTGGTGTCCTTCAAGCACATACAAGAAAGGAGAACTAGAAAGGCAGAAAATTCCAGGAGGAACTACAAAGTAATATCGTGGCTGTTACACAGTTAGCTTTTGTATCTAAGCTAACCTGGAAAATTGACTAATTCCTGAAGCTGGAAGCCACTTCATAAAGGCCCTAAAGGATGGGCCATACAGTGCCTATCTTCTGTGGCAGAAAAAAATAGTTCTTTCCAATTTTTATTACAATATTCAAGATAGTTCAGAAAACGTAATGTGATTAGATGAATCATAAAATGAAAACCTAATGTGTCAAATTTTCAAGTTGGGCTTAATTGTCTTTCCACATAGCTTCAATTAATTTATTTACTCACTCTCTAATTTATTAAATTTGGAAGCTTTACAACTCACTTCAAATGATTAGTAACGATAGCAGTTGCTAGGAAAATAAAGGATGATGTGGAAGAGGCCCTTTCCTGCATTAGCCAAGAAGTAATTACATGAAATGCGAGGAATGAACGACCTTCTTCAGGAGGCCTGGTTGAGGGAGTATCCATTTAAGTTCATCGTATGGCAAAATAAAGAATGGCAACATAAACAACACATGAAAAAGTTAATAAATAAGTGGCGAGTGCTCACAGATCAGTCCACTTTAAGAAGAGGAGTCGCAAATGAACCACGTGTGCTCACGGTGGACTTTATCACTGGTGAGATTATATGTCAGCCTATGGAACATAACTCACCCAACTTTCCTTCTTCTTTGCATACAAATTAACTCAAATATCTTGGGGGGTAGTGATGAGTAAGATGACAGATATAACAGCTTGCTGTTGCTAAAAGAAAAATCCCCAAGTGGTTAGTGATTGAGTCCCATTAAAAGCTGGACCTACTCTATCATTTTGATATTAGGTTTTATTTTTAGTTGCCAATATAGTTTGCTCTTCCCAGGGCAGTGGGTGTTGTATTGTCCTTTGCCCACCTGACCCATTAAAGATCCTACCCATCTCTTTAGATGCAGCTAATGACCCTGAGATAAATTTTGTAAAAGATTTTTTTTTTTTTAAACAGCTCTGTGGCAACATGCACAGACAACAAGAATTCTGGCCTTGGGGCCATGACTAAAATTTGGTTTGTTCTTCACAACTTTTCTCTGTACCTAGCATGGTGCTGGATTAAATCCAGTGTGCAATCATTTCACTCTGTGTGAGTTTGGTGGTGGTGGCAGAGGCCTCTACTCTAGGAAGCCACTAGTCTATTCTATAGGTGCTGCCTTTGGATCGGAGAATGAATTCAAGAATTCTGTTTGTAGGAGCGGCACAGATCTATTAGGAAACAGAAGAGAGAGAGAGAGAAAAAAAAACTGCCTGAAAAGGCAAAAGGAGACACATTTTCTGAATCCTGGGGGGAATGAGAGCTATTTAACATGTGCAGTGGCATTCCTGGATGGATTTTTAATCAACAGTTCTCATTTAGAGCAAGAGTCAGCCAAGGAGTAGACTAATACTGCTGACTGACATTATGGCCCATTCATCTGCTTAGGCTGACTAAAATGTTCAACTGCCAGCAAAGGATTAATATTGATTTTTAGGCTGTCTTCGTTAAATACCTGCTATAGAGTACCACTCTTTTATTCTCCTTGCCAACTCTTCCCCCAATTGTCACTAGTATTAAAATGAAACCTACCTATTATTAAATCAATCATGCCTGGCAAATTAGTCAAAAAGAAGGGTTGCATCTATCATTTTGACTGTCAACATGAAGCCTGGTGGTTCTTTTTTCCCTTTTAGTTGGTCAACATGAAATTACAGGTTCAATTAAATAAAGTTTCTTTATAGAACAAATATAAGAAACTAAAATTGAAGTGTGTTTGGGAGGACAATGAGTCCAGGCATGACATTTTCTGACAGATGCCTGAGCTCAAACCACAAGGCTAGACTGGCACCATGCATGAACAGGGGCCCGGTTTTCCCACCCTGTGTCAGCCTCCATGCAGTTCTTTTGATATACTGTTAACCATTGTCTGCTCACTTTCTCTGGTTTGGCTCTATTACTTTAATTTTCTTCAAGAAATGAGTCTCGGAATCTCTCCTCTATGTCTTCCCAATGGTTATTCTTTCACCCAGGTAACATGTAGTCCTATGTGCCTTGTGAATTCCTACCTGCCCTTCAAGACTATCTCTCGATTCCTCTAAACACAGACAGGTTTTGCATAGGTAAACTTGTGGCCTTTAACTGTTCCCTCCATGTCACTTGGCTAAACCTAAGGCACGGTCCTCTGCATATGGAATCTTCTACCCAAAAGGCTACAGAACAGGAGGTTTCTCATGATAGGTTTCTCCGTCACTGTGACTACGTAATGGGAAAAGGATTTATCTGGATGCTTGCTTTAAGTATATACATTCTGCCATGACAAGGAAGGGGTGGCATTAGTAGCCCTGGGAAATGCAGCAGCAAGAACTTGCTCACATTTGTGATTGGAAGGTAAACCCAATCTAGGAACCCAATTCCTCAAGCTGTGTCTCACCTCTCAAAGGTTTCAATCACTCGCCCAAACAGTGACACCAAATCTTCAAGCACGTGAGCTTGTGGGGAACATTTTCCATCTAAATCAATACCATCCTTTCTAGGCAAAACTAAAATGGATGGCTGAAAACTGAACAGAACATAGAAGTATAGAAAATATATAGAAGCATAGAAAATACTTAATGATTTAGTGAGTTTTGAAGTATGTAATTCCTACTTGCTTTGTGTTCAGAATACATATCTTGTGAGTTTTAGTCAGTTGATCTTTATAATATTCTACAATCTTCTATTTCTATTATACCTTAAAGTTTTCATTCCAATGGTTCTTTACCGCCTTGATTAGCTTTATTTCTATGTTTTTAAATAATTATTATGCTTTGGACACTTTTAATTCAGACTTTTTTTCTGATTCTTTTATAAGTTCATCATTTGTATATGCCAAAAATCCTGACATTTAAATGTTATTTTTGTATTCTGTTATTTCACTATAAGTTTCTTTTTCTAACAGATCTAACAATTTTCTAGCCTTTAAGGTCTCATAAGTTCAAGGTCATGTTGTCTGCAGATAGCGTTGGTTTGGTTTCTTCCATTCTTATCTATTTTACTTCCATTTTCTTCTCTATTGCTGTAGCTAATACTTTAAGAAATAGCTTTGAGTGGACAGAGTGGGGGCCCTCCTTCCATTCTTGATTTTAGATAAAATGCTTTCAGTTTTTCTTACTTAGTATAATATTGACCATAGAGTTGTTGCTGTGGCCATCATCATTATGAGGTTATAGGTTTGTTGTTTGCGGCCATCATCATCTATAGGTTTGTTGCTGACGCCATCATTATATGAGGCTATTGGTTTAGGATATAAGATATAGGCTTGGTGGTTTAGCTGTCACTATCTGAGCCTATACGCATGTTTTGTGTGGCTCTTATCACTTGTCTCTGTGAGCCCCCATGATCCTGCTTACTTGATTCTCCGGGCCATGTTCTCCTGCTACCTTTGACCCCTCTGGCTCCTACAATTGTTCCTCTCCCTCTTCTGTGGGGCTTCCCTGGCTCTGCCTAGTGTTTGTCTGTGGGTCTGTGTATCTGCTTCTATCAGATGCTAGATGATGACTGTCTGATGATAATTGGGCTAGGCATTGATCTATCACTATAGCAGAATAGACCCTGGGTAGCTCAGTTGGAAGAGCATCAGACTTTAAACCTTTTCTTCTTTATTAAAGAAGTTATTTCAAATATTTGTTACAGTGACAGGAAACTGACTTAACATCAACCACAAGGGAGAAAAATAAACATCTTTACTTTTAAACTCTTACATTTAAAAAAATATATACATCGAAAGAATGTTAAGAAAACAAACATTGCTTTTTCATTATTTTAGTACCAAAAATCTGGAGTGACTTAGAATCTAGAATTTCGTGAGTTTTACAGCAATCATTTCTTGCCCCCTTCAATGGAGATAGCTGTGACTGGAGGCAACAGAGAGCAAGCACTCTAAGAATACAGTAATACTTCCTTGAATCACAGCCACTCTGCAGATGTTCAATGTGTCTCATCAAAGAAGCCAAGCTCATTGGACTGTTAATTTTCTTCACCAAACTAGAGATGTGTTCCTGAACAAACTCAGGTATATATTAAAAAGAATCACATGCAATATTACAGACATTTAATCATTAATCACATATAGAAAGATAATTATATCAGTGAGTTTTAGCTAACAGTGAGGCATTACTAAAATTCGTTTTCAGGTATAAACTGAAAGACATGGTGCAGATTTTGAGTCTGAAGTTTATGTGGCGATGAACGAGTCAACCTGATCAGGTTAAACCCCTGTGGAACAGCTACTTATTTCACACACGTCATGATTATAGGGCTTCCCTGGAAAGCTCAGCTAGATCTCCCTGGCAATCTCTTAGCTTCCTTTTCTCTAACCGTGTAGAAGAAGCAAGCACCAAGGGACCAGAGTCTTATCCAGTAAACGATGCCCATCTATGTTCTGCCTGTTGTCTCTGAAAGAAACTTTCTCATTTATCCACATAGTATAGGTGTTGTTCATACCTTCCCAGTAGAACTAACTATTGTGAGAGAAAATAGAAAGTCGTTTACTCCCTGTTCTAAGTATCACCATTTACATATGTCATAGAAAAGAGAAAGAAAAAATAATTCCTAACCTCAAGGAATTTATAAACTACTAGATAATATAAATCATATAGATAGATAATTTGAAACCACATGGGATAAACCAAAGCATATGTACAATGACTGTAACTTGGCCTCATTTAATTTTTCAAAATACATACCTGTTGAAACTGTTATATTTTCCCTCATTTGACGCAGTCAACGAAGTTCAGAAAGGTCAGGTGATCTGTAGAAGATCACAAAAGTGAGACTGAGAATTCAATTTCAAGACAAGTTTCGGAATCTGCACTTATGAAGTGTCCTGACCTGAGATTTGTTTATTTACTTGTTCGATTAAGCATGCAAGACCTAGGCTTATTCCATTTAGATAGGTTAGCTAAGGATGACATAAAAAGCCATTAACTTTTAATTAGTCTATGTATTTGGGGGTCTACAGAAATGGATATTAAACTGTCTGGAGCAATAGAATACTTAATAAAATGGACTTCAATCCAGTCAAATTCCTGGGAAATGCAAGAACTTCTTTTTACAACTGTTTGAGACAAAGACCCATGCCTAGCTAACAGATTGAAAACAGTATGTGATGAAAAGGTGAAGACAAGCCATGCAATTGGATCTTCTTGAACAGGAGCTGCTTCAAGACTGTGTTAGGATGTTTATATTAATTGATTAATTAAATTAATCTAGCATGCCTGGGCATTTGTGGGAAATTCACAGCAGAAGAAATTTTTCGGGGGAGATCCAAGATGGCGGCGACCAGCGCACACAGTTTCTGAGAGGCAGAGGAGCTGAAGCACCAGAGTTGGTGAGTGGAGGGACAACTAAAGCCAGGGAAATGACGGTGAGGCTTTCTGAACAAGAGAGAACATCACACGAGTTGAGACCTTTAGTCTCAGGTCACCCACGGACTTCTTTGGGGAAGGAGAGAAACCATCGTGTGATCCCCTTGCACTCCCCTCTCTCAGGCCCCCTCAGCACAGCCAGCTCACAGAGATTCTCAGCACAGAACTCACTGCCTGGGGACTGGGGCAGCAGAGGCGGGGCTCCTAGCTCCTCAGCGGTGGCTGGCAGCTGTGCCATCCTCTGGTCCCACGTCTGCCAGCAGCCATATGGACTCCGCAGGGCTTCTCAGCTACTGTCTGTAAGGCCTGCCCAACCCCTCAGTAGCAGATAGTAGGCTATCCAGCCACCAAAGTCCAGTAGACCCGCCAAACAAACTAGGCACACCAGGCACCGGGCCACCCAGGTCTGTGGACCCCTGATGTGAGCCCCTAGGACTTCCCAGAAGGCATCTGGACCGGCATCCCAGTCTGCGGCTGCAGCTGGACTCCCTAATGTGGTGGCTATAGTGGCACTGAGCTGGCGGAGCTTATCAGTCCTCTTGCATATGACTCAGCAGGTCCAAACCAGAGAGTAGAGAGCCCGGATACCCAGATCCTTGCCTATGTGACCTGATTGAGAGTGAGTGCACCCTCAAGAGCCTGCAGAGCCCCAGATCCAGCGTCCTCCTAAACTAGCAGCCAGATATCAGACCCCTCCTATCCCACACCCACTGTGGGAAACAGAGGGACTCTTGAGACATTGAAGCCCCTGCTCTGTGGGCCCAACAGTGGAATTCAGGCAAATAATGCTGCGAGCTCAGACAGAACCGAGTATCAGTAGCCTGTAGGCCACTGAGGTATTCAGGGAATTTGCATAAGGAAATTATGCCTCGATTATCACCAGCACCTGCTACATCTACAGCACATACACAAGTAACCCCTTAGATGCCTGCAAGGCAGAGCCCCTCCCACACACTCAAGGGTTCTACATTCTCTATCACTCTATCCCACAAGGCATACTTACACACACACACACACACACACACACACACACACACACACACACACACACTGCCTTTGTCCTTCTGCGCCTGAGGGCTTTCCTCTCACAGATACAGCTGAAACACCAATGCACACGCTAAAACCACTGGAATTCTCTCATCTGAAGAATTCTCCAGACACCAGAGAAAGACGGTTACCAGTCTGAATTGCAGAATCCAAGATCAGACAGTGAAGGGTTATGGATAAGCAAATGGCCAGGGATTGGCAAAAGAACACATCCAACATAAATCAGGACATCATGGCTTCACCAGCAACCCCCAAAATTAATGGATACTCCAATTCATCGGAAACACAGGAAAATGACTTTAAAGCTATGCTTATCCAGTTATTAGAGGCACATAAAGAGGAAACAAATTTATCAGAGAAATAGCTATACAAACACAGACAGTTAAAGAGGAAACGAACAAATCTCACAAAAAATTGTCCACCCAAGTGGAGGCAAAGAAAGAGGAAATAAACAAAGTTCTCAAAGAAACACAGGCAAATATAGCCAAACAAACAGAGGCTCAAGTAGAGATACAATTAGTGGTATATAGAGAGGAAATGAACAAAAAAAATAGAGACCATCATAGAGAAACAGAAATCCACATTCAAACAGATGAAGGAAATGGTGCAAGGCATGAAAACAGAATTATAATCAATAAAGCAAACACAAACTGAGAAGACCCTGGAGCTGGAGAAACTAGGGAAAAGACCAGGAACCACAAAGATAAGCATCACCAATAGAATACATGAGATGGAAGAGAGAATCTCTGGTGCTGAAGATACACTTGCAGAAATCAATACTTCTCTCAAAGAAAAAGTAAAATCAGAAAAGTTCCAAGTAGAAAACATCAAAGAAATCAAGGACGCCATGAAAAGACAAAATCTAAGAATAATAGGAATTGATGAAAAGAAAGATTCCAGTCTCCAAGGTCCCAGCAAGGGAAAAAGGTCAAGTAACATATAAAGGTAGAATCACACTGGACTTCTCATCAGAAACTATGAAAGCCAGAAGGGCCTGGGCAGATACCATGCAGGCTTCAAGGGACCACAGATGCCAACCCAGACTACTATACTCTGCAAAGCTCTCAATCAACATAGATGGAGAATTTTCTCTTTCATGAGAAAAGTAGTTGGTGCCTACCTCCTCAGGCACTGTGTTTTCTCAGTTATGTCTTCATGACTTTGACCTACATTAGTGAATCATGTATGTTGTTCCTCTGGCTTTTTATATGTTTTCATCCATCAGGTCTTTGTAATTATCATGACAGCAGTGAAGAACTTCAGCTTATCAAACTCCTTTTTTTTTTTTTTTTTTTTTGATGCTAATGGGAAAGAGGCAAAAAATGCAAAGATTTTCTCAAGGCCCTTTTTACAACAAAGTGAGAGTATGAAATCGATACAATACAGTCTCATATGGGACTTTCTAACATTGGAGTCAAAAGAGATAACTTAGATTTTTTTTCTGCAGTCTGACTTTAGGAAGCAGACCATGGCTTGTATTTCATATCGAAGGGAGACTAGGTTCTAGATTTCGAGTATATTATTACACTGAAGAAGACGTATATATTTTGATTAGGAAAGTGTGTTAACCTAAAAGTTTAAAAATGACTAGAGGTTTGATTTCATGACAAGAGCCTGTTAGGTTCAGAAAGACTATAAAGAGAACTAAACTCTTTCCTGGGTTTTACTGTAATGAAGGTTCGATGATGAATGCAATGCATCGTATCGTTGTCTTGATTGACACTCAACAAGATTAAAATTGTTGTCACCGATGATGACAAGGCCATTAAAACCCCAACAGTTACCATAACTGGTAAGTGATAGAAAGAGTAGCCTGCAAATGCCCCCTCCCCTGCTCTTCAGCAGCTACACTTTCCATGCTTTTCAAGGCAACATACTGCAGTAAAAAAAAATAATAATAATAGTAGCATGCAACAAAGTTAAAATATATTGAGCAACTTTCCTTGATGTCTCTCTTCCTTTTATACCTTACATTCAAAATTTTTGTTATGTCTAGATAGTTCTATGTATAAAATCCAGTCACACTTCCTCTCACTTGCTAATACACTGGTGAAAGCCATCAGTGTTCTTTTCTGAATCACACGGTACCCTCTTAACTGGTCTTTCTCCATGTGTGCCCCCGGGCTCACGCTGTCTAGCTTTGACATTGAAGGTTGCACGAACCTTTTAAAACGTCAGATCAAATCAATCTTTGACTCCAAATTATCCAGTGACTTCCCATTTTCCTCAAAGTAAAAGACAATTAAAGTCCACCAAAAATGGTAGAGTAGGGAACTTCAGAGCTCCATGTCCCCACAAAGCAGCCCCTGAGCTGACAAAAGCTGCCAGAATGAACTTCAGCAGAACTTTGCAATCCAGTTAAACAGACAAAGGATATTTTCATTGTTCTAAACACACCCCATGTTCTGCCTACCCACTCACCCATCCTCTACAACCCATTCCCTACCCATAAGTACTTAGACTAGTCCTTTAATGTCTTTAGAGTGTCACCTATTCCTGCATGTCATGAAGCTGATGTTCTATAGCACAAAGCCTTTGGGGCCTGAATGTTTTTAGTTACTGAAGGTTTCTCTCAAGTCCCTTCATGCTATGTGACTCACTAATCTAGTGCTAAATACTCTTTCTTTGTGTAGATGTACCACAGTTTATCTATTCACCTAATGAAGAACATCTTGGTTGCATCCAAGTTTTAGCAATTAGAAATTTGGCAATAGTAATTTGTATGCAGATTTTTGTGTTGCCATAGTTTTTAACTCTTTTGATTAACCATAAGGAACATGGTTGTGATCCTTACAATAAAACCATTTATAGCGCTATAAGAAACTTCCAAACTATTTTATAAATGACTACCATATTGTATTCTCACCAGCAATGAATGAGAGGTATCCCCCATCTTTCTATTTAGGCTTATCTCTGTTTGTTTTCTTTGGTAAAGTTAATGTTTAAATATTTGGTCCATCTTTTAGTTAGTTTGTTATTTGGCTATGTACTACAATTTTGATAGTTCTTTGCATATTTTGGATAACAGTACTTTGGCTTATCTTCACTCTTGACATTTTCTTTCCTAGAACAGTTTTTAACCTTAACATAATCCAATTTATCAGCTCATGCCTGGTTTTTATGTCTAAAATATCACCACTAAACACAGTATGTCTAGGGTATTTTTTTTCCCTAGGTAGGTTTCTGGGAGTTTTATAGTTTCACTTTGACCTTAGGTTTATGATCCCTCCTGAGCTGGCTGTCAGAGAACATAAGTTGTCATGACCTTATTCATTCTTTTACATGGTTTTTTGGAAGTGCTTATCCCTATCCTTCTGACTAGCAAATCCTATCATCTACAGCACTATGCTATACCCCTCCTCTGTGCTACTCATCTGTTATGGTTTCTATTCATCTGTTATTTACGTGATGGCTTTTACTTGCATAAGTATTTGAATAATATCTTTTTGTTTTTATTTGTCTTTGAGACAAGTTCTCTACCCCAGGTTGGCTTCCCAGTGGTTACATAGCTGAAATGACTTTTACTTTTGATATTCCTGCCTCTACCCTGCAAAGTGCTGGAATTATAGGCATGCATTGCAATTTAATTTTTGTTGTGTGTGGGATTCTGCAAAATGAATCCAGAGCTTCTTATGTCCTAGGCAAGCACTCTACATCCCCAACCCTGAATAATATTGTTTTAATCTCATCTTAAGTTTTTAGAAAGCAGGAAGCATTTATTATTATTATCATTATTATTATTCCCACCATTATAAGGTCTACATGTTCTTTGCAGACTCCTAACAGTTTCTGGAAAGAAGTTCATGCATATGAAAACCAGGGACAGTATAGTTCTAGAAAAAAAAAAGTGTTCTTGAACAAGTAATTTGGGATTCCGTCTATAATTTGTATCAGACACCAAATGGGGGGTAAAAAGCCTTTGAAGACCTCAGTCACTTTATTAAGTACATAGCAAGTTTCTGACCCTCAGTGGTATCTGTGTTAATAACTACATCTTATGGCTGGAGGGCTGGAATTGCCAACACACCCCCTGTCCTGTGTAGGCTCATTTCAGAATGTGGGTGGGTAGGTGGGTTGAAGATTTCAAGTGTCATGAGTCATTGAGTCAGCTCCATGCACTGGGAGAGGCATGACAGCACACCTAATTACAAGTCTGTACCTACTGAGTCAAATGAAAGGCAATTATCCAGAGTTTGAGAAAGGGCTCCTAGTGTCCCACTTTCTTTCCTTTTCTGACTATTTAAGGCAATTATTTTTCTTTAGTTTGAACATAGATCAGTCTGCCTAAAGTGTGATCCATTCTGCACATCGCAGGCTTCATTACTTCAGGCCTCTTGAGTTCATATGCACTCAAGAGAATGGAATACAGCATTAGCTCAAATGTATTTAACCATGACAACTTTACTTGGTTTTCTTGTTTTGATAAACATGTCTTTCTTGACTGATGCTTCATGGAACTGATTTTGGGAAATGGTTACTCTATATTTTTCTCCTCCTTGATTTTCATGTAGCTAGCTCAGAGGACCTGGTAGTTGCTGTTCCGTATAGCCATTTAGAAGTCATTTAGAAGAAGGGATATGATCTAAAAAAAAAAGTTACTGCTGAGCAACCTTGTTGTTTGTGTCTTTATACAAAGACATGCTTCATATATATATATATCATGAAGTATATCTATGAAAACTTAAGATGTGGCCTTTTTCATGTTCTCAAGAGATGAACTAACCCAAGATACACGAAATAGCAGCTGGCAGCCAGTATACCATCTTATATTAAAGTTTTCCTTATGAGTATAGAATCACACACTAATTGTGTGATTGATTAAATGAATTAATGAATTAAATGGATTTTTACAACTCATTTAAATAAATTTTAAAATCAAGATGAAAACTATAAAACTATACATGTATGAACAGTGTCGTAGTTGCTCAATGTCAAGTGTTACTCCTTGTACATCTCGGCTGTAACACAGGGTTTTAGACTGTACCAACATCAATGAATGGGTGGGTAAAGCCTTTTACTATGACATGCATATGGTTAGGACTTTAGTAGGTGACTAAAAGTTTCTGGCTCCATATTGTCTGACAGAATGCTGTTGGATATGTGCCCTACATAGATGAGACTAGTGTTTTAACCTTGTGACTATAATTGTTGAAAATCCTATAGAGCAAAGGAAAGCCCAGCAGTCTTGAGATCTATCTAGCAAAAAAGTCTAGAGTTAGATTCTAGACCTGTGAGTACCAGAGTACTAGCATGGGCTAGCCTGCTCTGTGTCTTCTAGTTTCTTAACAAAAGCTCTGATAGGCTGCTATCATGTTTTTTGCTTTTAATGAACTTGAAACTCCACATAGCTTGGAGTGTAGTATGAGATTTAATACAGCATCTGAAAATATTACACAGAAACACTATCAAGCTTTCCAAGTCCATTAAAAATAATTTATTCTTTCTATTATTGGAAGGAATAAGAGTAGAGATAATATATCTGCCTTTATGGGCTTTATCCCTCCCCCCTTTGTTTCCTCAAAGTTTCTAACACATGGTTTGATGCCGTCTAAATTCAAGATGCTTCTTTTCCTATTAGGTAACCCAGTCTGGAAACTCCCTCATAGACACACCCAGAGGTGAGGTTACTAATTCCCTGGGTGCTTTTCAAACCCAATTAATTGGTAATCAAGATTAACCATCATACTTACTATTTAATTGTGAATACATTTTAACTGGTTTTGGATTTAAATTAACCACTGTGATATGGTAGCAACATTAAGTGAGCTGAGGGTAGAATGTATAGTATAATTTGTTTTAATTGTTGAAGCCATGATTTGAATGTAAAATGTGTCTGATAGTCTGTGGTTCATATTCTGGAAGGGTACAGATAGCCAGTGTTTGCTACTTTGTGGGTTCCTATCTCTCTTCCACCATTGACAACCCCTTAACTCCTTCCCTTTCAACCTCCTAACACTACATAGAGAAAAAAGGAGAGAGGGGAAAGGGGACACTGTTATTGTTTGACTACTTCCTGCTATTAGGGGTGTTTAGCTCCTTGAGGCAAGTTTGATCTTCACTGTCAGGATATCTACTTTCTTCTTGTTGTTTCTTCTTTGCACATGACTATTTAGCGAACTGCAACCAACATCATCCAATCACCAAACAGCCACCAACACCAACCCTGCCTCTCTTGTGGCCCTAGCAATTATATAGCCTCTGAAAAGTTCCCAGCATTCCAAACATCAAATATTTGCATAAACTTTCTGCAGCCTGGAAATCACACCCCTGCTAGAGCACAAGGCAAATCATAGTCAAGTGCTGCAAAGCAGCCCCATGTCCCCATACCTGGTATTAAAACAAAAATATATTATAATATTTCTTTGTTTTTTAAAGAAACCAAAATTCTAAAATTCTCACTATAGGTATAACACTCAGAGATCTCTCTGTAGAATGCCAGCTTTTTGTTGCTGTTGTTGTTGTTGTTGGGGGGGGGTGTTTGCTAATGAACTAATTTCCTGCGATTGAAGCACCAGGCATTTTTTATATCTGAGACCTTTAGCTGTAGTTTGACCTATGATATTAGCATGGTACACATGATAATCATTTGTCTATAGGTGCTGCTCATACATTTAGCAGTCTAATAACTCTTTTACATTTAGTATCATATTTTAATATGCCAAGATTTCATCATATGCCTGTCTCGTGTCAGGGTCGATACTGCTTTGTTCACAGCTGAGACTAATCTTTGTAAAAAATCAGTGAAGTCTCCAGAGCCTTATGTAATCTTTGTAAATAAAGGTGGATCTTTAACTGGGCTCCTCAACTTTGTCCCAAGCTTTTAAAGCCTCTAAGCAGCATTGTTCTTTAGTAGTGCCATCAAATTGAATCTATTATTTACCAGTGTACTGGCCTTCACCCAGAAACTGATCCTTTTCTGTATTCATTGCTGTCATTTATGTCATTGTTCAACAGTCAACCATGTTAACCATTACAGCTTCTAGTAGAGTTGTCTACTAATACCTTCCAGTCTTGAAAAATATTCTATTTTGAGTAATCCAGTTATTTAGTATTAGTTTTACATAAGGTGAATGCATCCCGTAAGAAATCATGGCATCTTTTAAAACACCTTAGATCTGTCTTTTTTTTTTTTTTTTTTCTGTAAGATGCCATCCTATTTTGCCATAATCTTGTTCCACCCTGTTAGCAGGCATATACTGCTGGAAAAGCGTATAGTGATGATATTGTAACCCTTCCACCCACTCTGGTAGCAGTGACAAAATTGGTTCAAGATAACTCTTTCTCTAAAAAGCTGTTTCATCATTTCTCTGATCCTGCTATACTGCACAGCCTCCTTATCCTCTTCCTCCTGGCTGCCCACCTGGCTCCTTACCCCACTCGGGGGCCGTGGGAACTGGAAACTGAAAGGGTGTGGTGCTAGCACAGCTTTTTGTTTTTTGTTTGCTTTGTTTTTCTTCTGGAGGAAGTGCCTACTCTCTTGCTTTGTCATTGGGGCTGATCCTTTTCCCCATTTTCTGCATCTACTGACCTGGCAACTGCTTACACTTCCACTTGCAATCTTTCCAGTTGCACAGCCGACTCTGCAACCCTTTCAGAAATGAGAGAGCAGACTGAGCCCTTTCGTTTTCCCCTTTTAGCCATTTGTGTTTCTTGAGTCCCTCCATTTTCACCTGCAATTTTTCCAACTGCTCAGCCATTCTCCCAACTTTTTTGAAACAGAATATAGAAAGAAGAAAATGAAAAACAAACAAACAGAAAATCTCCTTCTAGGAGCAAAGTGCGGGATAGCCCGATAAAAGCAGGCATAATAAGTTTCTGGCATTTTGAAACAAAATATATATTATTTCATCCTCTGCAGCATTTGAAATCATTTCCAGTTCTGCCTAGCCCTGAGTCTGGGTGCCACTTATAGCTGGTATTTGCTACTCTGTGTGTTCCTTTCTCTCTTCCACCCTTATCCACCTGTTACTTCTTCCCTTTCAACCCTCTAACACTAAATAGGAGAGAGAAAAGGACAGAGGGAAAAGGAAGTATCATTATCTTTGGGTTACTTTCTGCTCATTAGGGTTCTTGAGTGCTTTGGGGCAGGTGTGATCTTCACCACCAGGATATCTAATTTCTTCTTGTTGTTGTTTCTTCTTCACACATGACTACTTAACAAACCATGACCAACATCATCCAGTCACCAACCAGCCGCCAACAGCAACCCAGCCTCTCTCTTCTTATAATATTTCTGTGTTTTTAAAGAAACCAAAATGCTAAAACTCTTACTACAGAGTCCCTCTGTAGAATGCCACAAACATGGAGAAAAATACCACATGACAATATGTCAATGAAATTATTCCTGGGGTATTTTCATGTTAGTAAGAAGGTGAAACAAGGCTCAATAAATTGTGTCTTCATCAGCCTTATGGCTCTTTGTCAGACAGATAGGATTTTTATCACTGTAGCAAAGTAGCTAACAAGTACAGTTTAAAGGAGGAAATATATACTATGGCTCCTGGCTTCAGAAATATAGGCCCATTGTGGCAAAGATGGTACAACTACACACAGCTCATACTACAATGGCCAGCAAGGAAAAAATGATGTGTTCTATAGTTCTTTTCCAGAGTCTAGGCACACAGTTGTGTAATAGGAGCAAAAACTTAGGCAATGCTCCCCCTTTATATTTGCTGCCTGCATAGTTCCTCTTTGAGTCTGGCTCCACTTGTTGCCTGTGGCCCTCCTGAAAAGATATTCCCTAATTCTAGCATCTCTAACTTCCTGAGGTAGCCACTGTCTGGCTTTACCCTAACACTTTAATGTATCATTCTCTGGGGCTGCCATTAGGAACAGTTCCACAATACATATCTTCCCTAGCTCATCTCTCAACTCTGGATAAAAATTCCCACTCTTTAGCTCTTTTATTTTAAATGCCTGAACAACCAACACCAAATGGGTAACAGGTCTGCCAGCTGCTTGAGCAGTAGTCAGGGTCCTTGGACCTTGGATTCTTTGGTCTCTGAGCAGCTGAGCAGTTAAGGCAGTGTTGGGTATCAATCTCAGGGATTTGTGAATTCCAGGCAAATACTTTACCAGCAGAGGTGCATGCCCCTTCTCTCAAGGTAAAGTGTTTATTATTCAATACCTTTGAACCTGCATTGTGGAAACTGGTCAATTGTTAAGATGTTCTCAAGTCCTCTTTCCTATTGTCTCAATATAAAAGCACTTTGACTTTGTTTCAACATCTTTCCTCTCTTCATAACCATTCTTTCCTTAGCCTCAACTTCACACTGGCCTTTCTGACAAAGTTGCAAGGTTTTAGAGTCTTTTCTATAGTTTTACTTCCAAATCTAACTGGAAGCCTAACTAAGAACAGTTAGCAATAACAATGCCACAACTAAAATGCATTTAAATGTGTGCTGGGCCCTCCTACATCACATATTAATCAAGAAAACTCCCCCATTGACTTGTCTGCAGACCAGACTGATGGAGTCAAATCCCCAATTGTAGCTCCTTCTTCCCAGATGACTCTTGTTTGTGTCAAGTTGACAACAGCTAATCAGCACCCCAAATCAAGTAGAGATTCAAGGTCAATCATCCTCAGCTATATAATTGACTTTTCATTACTTTTCTGCCTACCTGGCATAACAATGGCCTTCAATGCTTGCAAATAAGTCTTGTTTTTCTCTTTCAGGTTATACGTAAGTACTTGAGTTTTCATATTATTCTATTTTAAATACCTGTGCTCCAGTCAGTCAGTAAGTCCTGCTTAATGGTCTACTTAATGATCAAAATTGGAGACGCTTATTTGCAGACCTGTGTGGTCCTTATTGAATGACCAAATTGTCTTTCTCCAAAGGCATAATCCAGATTATCTTCAATAATCCAGATTTATTGAAGATAGAGGCTGGCACTGCCCAATATTGTAAGTGAGAAACATAATCAATCTTGCTATATTTGAGGTAGAGAGGAGATAATTTCCTTTGGAAAGCTTCAAATGTTTCAATGGTATTAATTATCATAAATATTCATCTTGATTTTTTGAGGCTTTGATGAAGTTAAATCAAATAACTGGTACTATCAGTTGATGACATATAACTGTTAGTTCTTTAAAATAGTTTTTTAGGGAACTTTCATATATACTTAGAGTGAAGCTAACTGTTCATGTTCACTGACCTTAAAGATTTGAATAATTACAGAAATGGTTTGAAAATGTTACAAAAACAATCAAATTTATTCACTCTACAGTTTGTACTTCTGAGATGCAAGTATAAGTAATAGATCATATACAAAAATGTATTTGGTCTGAATGTTCAGAACATTAACTAATGCTTGGTGGTATTGGCAGCAAACTATGCAAATGGAAAACTGGTTCTTAGTGTGGGAGGAGAATGAAGCTGAACCAATAAATTAATAAATAAATAAATAAATAATAATAAATAAATAATTCAATCAAATAACCCAATGCTTGGCAAACCTGATAGCAAATTGCAAAAGCAAATGAATAGTCACAATCTATATTAAAATAGAGAGAAATATTTTCTTAGCAACTCACTCCTTATCCTACAGCTAGAGTCACAAACCTCAGAAGTAATTAAAATAAAGATTTCCAGGGGAGGGCAAATACCCCTGCCAACTCAGAATGATAAAACACACAGAGCCTGACCTCTGTTAGCATCGAATCAAATAAGCTGTTAATTACAAAAGGATGAACACTCTCCGGAGATAAAGCAAACTCCAGGCAGTCAATAGGATGTGATAACATCCAATACAATCAAGAAACATTTGAGTTGAACACAGGATTATACATGAGGATTGGAGGATTAGGAGACATGGCATTTCTGAGTCTAGTAAGCAGAAAGTGTGAGATGCCAGCTGAGGCAGGTAGAGGGCAGGAAAGACAGATGTGATGTGTTAATCACAGGGAAGGCGATGAACAAATGGTTGGACCCTGTTCCCCTAGGCTGGCAGGGACAGAAAGAGCTCTGCTGACCTCCCCTGCATTCTTAGCCTTCAATTACCAGTTGAACACACATGTGGCTCTAATGTTAAGAAAGACTAAAAGCGCTGTAATTGCTGCTGATTTGGTAAGTGGGAAAATGTTGTCACTTCATGCCTAAATAATAAAGTAAATTGTTTTTTAAAAAGCACTGATATTACAATACAACTACTCATGGAAAGATAGATCTTAAGCAAGATCATTTTGGTGAACATAAGAACTTGGCGCTTACACCATATACTGACTAAATACTGTTGTGTAAGAACTCTACTCTAGCTACATATTGCTGTGTAACAAATGATATTCACACCTGGTTTAGAGCTATTCTTTGTAATCTCACAGTTTTTGTCAATGCAGCTTAACTGAATTCCTCTGGTTCAAGGTCTCTCAGAAACCTCCAGGTGCTGGTAGAGAACTTGTCTCCATGCTTACACACATGCTATTGGAAGCCCTTCTGCCCACCTCCAGGCTCTATCCTGTACCCGTTTGCAGGATTAAGGCTCTCGCTAGATGTTGGCTGGAAATATTCCTTGGCAAGTGGATGAAACCACTGGACTTTTCATAGTATGACAGATTGTTCCTGGGGACAGGGAGAGAGGAGAGAAGGGAAAGGGAAGGAGAACAAAACTAGATTCCAATGTAACAAGAAAAAGTCCGGGTATTTCTGTTTTGTTTCCTAATCTTAGAAGGAATACCCCATCACCTCTGCTCTACTTCCTATAGTTTACGCAATTCACTGATTCCAGCCCCATTCAAGGGCAAGGGATATGCAGACTATGACATATTCGTCATTGGGGCAACTTGAGAGGCAGACCCCCAAATTTTATCAAAGTTCCAGGATCACTACAATACTAAGTTTTTCTCTCACAAGTAAATTAACAATTTGATAAAGTCAAGTATACACAGATTAGATATAGACACAAGATTAGGATCTTATTCTAATATCCAAAACACATTTATTCCTGTCATATCTATCAAATGGCATCCCAACTTGCAGTATCATTTTAAGGACACATCTCTAGTAAAAGTCTCTAAGGTCCTTCACATTACCCAAGAGACATTTTACTTCCAATAGTTTATTTGATTCCTTGATCATATACCTAGTACTTCTTCCTTGAAAATGTATACATGAAAATAATACTCTATATCCACTCAAATTTTATTGGTGTAATAAAATACTTGAAGCCTGGATATACCTTATTTAAAAAGAGCTTTGTTTAGTTCACAGTTCCGGGTGTTCAATGATAAGTCATTTGCTCAACTCCAGTGAGGACCTCATGGTGGATGGGGTCACAGTGCGGGAGTGAGTGTGGAAGGGAGCAAACATATTTAGAAATGCCGCAGTTGTTGCTCAGGATTTTGTTGTTGCTGATTTTTGTTTGTTTGCTGTTTCTGTTGTTGAGGCAGGGTGGTGCTATGTAGCCTTGGCTGGCTTGGGAACTTGCTATCCAGACCAGGATGGCCTCAAACTCAAAGGCATCTGCCTCTCTCTGCCTTCTGAGTGCTGCACCACCATGCCTATCATGCTTAGACTTCAAAAACAACTCAAGGATCCCGTAAAACCCACCACAGTCCTATCCAACAGGAAGTACCTCCAATAACCCCCAAACCTTCCACAAGCCCCACTCTATAAGGTTTCACCATTTACAGCCTCAACGTATGAATGCCTTTTTTGGAGGACACCTTCAAACCGTACCCCAACTGCACTATAATTAGTTGGCTCTCACATTCCGTCTACCCCTCTGACATGATTCTCAGTAGTCATCATACTCTCTTCTACCTAGTAATCGGCTCCTCTATTGCTGATTATTTATGTTATTCAAGATTTTCTCTTTAATCGCATCTACTCATTCCACACACTTCTTTCCACAGAGGGCACAGAGTATTGAAATAGCACTTCTTATAGCCTGTGCATTCACTAACACTTCATTCTGCTTTTTGACTTTATTCCACAAACTTCAATTCTTTACCATCTTTAGAGTCTCAGGTAAATGTAACTGTCTTACTCTGTTGGCCAAACTAGAAATGAAATTGGCATTTTAAATTCCTGCCTTCTTTCCATCATCCCTTTAAAATTTCATTAACTCATATGCAATTATACAAAATATGAAATCATGTGCATGATTTTTTTTGCATATTTCTTGGATTTTTATTCTCTCACTTTTGCCACAGCTGCTCTAATTTCGTAATCTTTCTTTTCTTCCACGAATTAAGATTATAGTCTCCTGATTGGTTATTGCTGCCTGTGGCAGCTTCTTATTGATCTTTACATACAGTGTCAGTCTTACACGCTCCTCCTCACCTTTGTCCACAGAACAGCTGAAGAATTTTTAGAACTCACAAGCCTTTGATTTGGCCTCCTCTACATCTTTCCCTCCTATGCAAGCATATAAACACACACACAGCCACCTGAATACCAACCTGAAGCCCTCTCTTTGGTCTCCCCATGGTGTCCTAAACATACTTATCCACTTCAATGATTATTCTGTGTCATAATTATGGATTCACCTGTTTCACCTATAAGACTGAACACTGTGCAAATAAAATCTTACTTCTCTATTGCTAATTAAAGTCTTATGTAACAGAGCTACACACGAATATAAGTATCGTGAATGAATGCTAAGTTCTCACTTCTTCATTATAAATAGTCCTCTTTATCCAGGAGTCCTTGCCAAGGCTACAGAGATTGCCTGACACTGGAAATTGTACCAAGCTCTACATATACACTACATAAAATACATCTATTATAAAGTTAAATTTACAAACTGGGTTTAGTAAGGGATTAACAACAATAATAAAATGAACCAGAACTGATAAAACACACAACAGAAGTTTTAGAGATATTCCTCTCTCACTTGCCCTTGTTCTCACCCTCCCTCCCCTTTTCTTCTTTCCTCCTTTTCTCCTTCCCTTTCTCTAGGAGAGTTACTTGAGCATATCACTGAGATACCACACAGGTGGTCTGGAAAGCCAGCGGGCTGCTATGTGACTCTGAGGCAGGTAGCAATTACAACATATAATGCTGGGTGCCAGGCTGATTCCCATCCTGTCCTGATGAAGCAGGGCAGGGCAGTGATTCACCCTACTGCTCAGAAAGTACTCAACTTAAAATGCGGGGATCGTTTATTCCTAAAGCTTACCCTTTAATATTGAAGGACTGTGTTTAAGCACAGAAAAGTCAGCATGCCCAGCAAAACCACAGGTAATAGGGAAGCTACTGTGCATAATATAAATTAAGATCAATATGTTATAATTTGCATGGGAACCCTCCATTTTCACAGGGAAGGGAGAGGTAAGATTTCTAAGAAGTATGACATCCCCTGTCTCCTAGTTCCATCCAGTAGGAAGTAGTAGGTGGGGTCCCAGCAAATACTTAGTTGAAAGTAAAAGCTGCATTCTGCTCTTGATTAGTAAGGATGTCTGCCACTCTGGTTCACAAGCCGGCCTTCAAGCTCTGCATGTACCCTGTCATTTTCTGGGAGATTCCAGACATGTAACTGCTGTGCTTTGATTAGTCACGTTCAGACAATTTGCCCTTATTTGGTGTAGAAAATTTTCTGTCTGTGCCCAACTCTGCTCTGCCCTTGGAGCCAATAGTGGAGAGGGGCAAGCAGAGATGGAGGTTTGTCTTTGGAGAAACAGTCACCCTTGACAGACATTCAGGGGTAGGGGAGAGGAAGGAGCAGCTTACGGATAAACTAACTTCACTCAAACCACTTCAAGTCCCAAGTTTCTGCTGTTGTGATGGTGGAAGCTGTCAAGCTTTACCATGGCAAGACTGGTTCTTCTTCTGTAGGGTGATTCACAATGCAATAGTAAGACACCATGACGCTATTTTTGGTATTTCTTCAGAGCTATGATTTCTTATAGATACCATCTCATCACTTTCTCAAACATGCCCGCATCGTGGAGGAAGGACTGGACTTGAGTCAGCTTCCCTGCCTCAGGCAGGACCACCCCCAGTTCACACTAGCAAGAGAATCCATCCTGGCTTAATTGTGGGGTTCTCAAGATCTTGTGTTCTCCCTGGAATGGAGCACCTCAGTCACCGTTTAATTTGTTATTAATAACATTGCTAGATCATTATGATAATTTAGAAGCCCAAATTCTCCTCTGTGTGTGAGTAGGTGTGTGCAAGTATATAATTAAAGCACATATCTGTGCATGTGTGTGAGTGTAACTAAGTTGAAATTCCTTGGATTCTTCTGGGTTTTTTTTTTCCGTGACTTCATCCAGAGAGCCCTGAGTATCCATCCTCTCTAAACTTCTCCAGCTCCTAGAACTACTTGTCATCATCTTCAGTGACACTTTTCTTTAACTAGAAATGAATTAGGATCTGTTCTGAAGGCTTTCTAGATTAAATGTTCCTACTTCAACCTTAGGCAATACTGCAACAAAAGCAGTTTTGACTACACACAAGGCACTGCCTGATAGGCCAAGTCTGCATGTACCCACACACCCTCCCACTTACTTGTCCAACAGCTCTTGGGAGAGTACTATTTCTGTAGTTTGGTCATTCATTCACCATTAGAAACTATCTTTTACACAAAATTTGATGGTATATCAATGTTTTAACAATGAGGTAAAGGATCAGAGAGCTCTTCCATTTATGTTTTGAGCATCTATTCTCAGAGAAACGAGAATTTTTTAAATTTTTTTATTGTTTTTAAATATTAGTTACAGTTTATTAACTTTGTATCCCAGTTGTATCCCGCTCTCTCATTCCCTCCCAATCCCACCCTCCCTCCCTCAGCTCCTCCCTGCCCCTTTCCAAATCCACTGGTAGGGGAGGTCCTCTTCCCCTTTCATCTGACCCTGGTTTATCAGGTATCTTCAGGACTGACTGCAAAGTCCTCCTCTGTGGCCTAGCAGGGCTGCTCCTCCCTCGGGGAGGTGAGGTCAAAGAGTCCACCATTGAGTTCATGTCAGAAATAGTCCCTGTTTCCCTTACTAGGGTACCCACTTGGATACTGAGCTACCATGGGCTACATCCAAGCAGAGGTTCTAGGTTATATCCATACATGGTCCTTGGTTGGAGAAACAGTCTCATATAAGACCCCTGTGCCCAGATATATTTGGTCCTTGTGGAGCTCCTGTTCTCTCCAGGTCATATTAACTCCCCCTTCTTTCATATGATTCCCTGCACTCTGCCGAAGGTTTGGTTATGACAATTAGGAATAGTGCTTCCTCAAGATCCAGCTATACCACTCCTAGACATATATCCAAAAGATGTTCAACTACACAACAAGGACATTTGCTCAACCATGTTTGTAGCAGCTTTATTCATAATATAGTCAGGACCTGGAAACAACCCAGATATCCCTCAGTTGAGGAATGGGTACAGAAATTGTGGTTCTGTTACACAATGCAATACCACTCAGCAATTAAAAACAAAGAAATCATTAAATTTGCAGGCAAATGGTGGGACCTAGAAAAGATCATCCTGAGTGAGGTATCCCAGAAGGAGAAAGACACACATGGTATATACTCACTTATATAGACCTATAAGATAGAATAAACATACTGAAATCTGTACACCTAAAGAAGATAAACAAGAAGGAGGACCCGGGGTAAGATGATCAATCCTCACTTAGAAAAACAAATGGAATGGACATTGGATGTAGGAGAAAGCAAGTAACAGGGCAAGAGCCTACCACAGAGAGCCTCTGAAAGACTCTACCTAGCAGTGTATCAAAGCAGATACTAAGAGAAATGTTTATGTAAGTTTTTTTTGCCTCTTCTTTATTATATCATCCCACAATAAAAATTCCAGCCTATTAACAGAAACCCAACTTTCTCCAACCTTCAGCTTGAGTTGACAAAGTGCCTTATGCTCCTTATCCAACTTTATTCCTTGGGTCCAATTTTTCCACCTCCATTATCAAAACCATCACTACAAACATAGGTAACCTAGTTTAGTCCCACCTACTTCTGATTTAGACAAGGTTTCTGAATTCATGGATTTTGATCAACAGTGTTCAGTAAGACCATGCTTTGTGACTAAATGATAAAACTTCACCTTGGTGAAAATAAAAAGCTTACTCATTCTCATATCTTAGCATTTTTGGTTTTAAATGTGAAAGCTAGATTTTACATGCCAGTTTGTTTCCTATAAAAACAAAAAAGCTATTCAGAGATGCATATGGCTCAGGAATTAGGGATGTATGCTGTGTTTTCAGCATATCAGAGTTCAGTTTCCAACACTCAAATAGGGCTCCTCACAACTGCATATAACTCCAGATCAAACATTCTCTTCGAACCTCCATGTACAATGCTCATACCCACACATTCATTCACAGAATTAAGACAACAAATTAAACTTTAAAAAAAAAAAGAAAAGAAAAAAACTATCCAAGAATCAAGGAAACACCAGGAAATCCCGAACAGCGTGAGGGAAAGTTCTTGATAGCCTTTTCTATCCAGTCAAAGAATGAAGCCAACCTTGGGCTTGGGCTTCCCAGTTTATGATTCTCTGCATGTATACAGTTTCAAGCAGGCTAACCACTTCTTTCTTCTCAACGAAATTTTATATATGTATAGCTGTGTGTGTTTGTGTGTATGTGTGTGTGTGTGTGTCATATAAGATGTAATAGATGCTTTACAAATATTGTTCATCTACAAGTCCTAACATGAATAAAACAAAGATGAGTTGCTCTATTGTTCCACAAACCAATTATAATGAGTAATACTGACTACCAACTTGACAAGGTCTAGACTCATTAAAGACATTAGACTCTGGACACGTCCCAGAGGTTTTTGTCGTCATTAGGTTCGTAGAGGTGGAAAGACATCCCTAAATATAAGGAGGATAGAGCTTATGCAGTTTCCCTATCCCAGGTCACAGTCCTCCATAAAAAGACATTAGGGTGAGGATGCCAGGCATGGATGTGGAGACAGGAACCAAAGCAGAGCACAGGGAAATGCTAACAGGCTTGCTCCCCACTTTTCTGTACAACCAAGGAACCACCTGGGTTCTCAAGTCCTCAGTGAATTGTCCTTAAAATATACAAACCCCTCTATAGCCATTGTAAATACTCTTGAGAATGAATACTCAAGCTACATTTCCTATGTTCGAGCCAGAGCTCGAACATGTAAAGCATGTGGATAGTGGATCTCTAACCACGTTTTGAAGTTTTACTTCCTCAGAGGATATTACTTCTGTTTTGATTACTCAAATAACCCACTATAACCTTCTAAAAACCAATTTTTTTTTTTCTGATTTCTTACCGGTTAAGAAACAAACTAGGATCTCATCACATTTTCTAAACAAACAAACAAACAAAACATCCTTACAAACAACATAAAAGAAGAAAGAAGGGGATAAAGTAGGTTGTGATGGGCTTTGCCAGTTGACACTCACCAGAAATCCTCCTACTCTCTTCACCCAGTCATCCCAACAAACACTGATCTGTGCACTCAATGCAAATCCAACGCAACCCACTTGAATTTGTGAAAGTGTGTGCGCTTGTGCACGTGTGCACAGGTGTACACACAAGCATGCTAAAGGCAAACCTTAAGTGTGGTTCTTCTAGCGCCACTGACCTTATTTATTTATTGACTTGTTATTGCTTTCTTTTGAGACAGTGTTTCACTGCTCTGGAACTTTCCAAGTAGACTAGCCTGGCTGAATCTTCTTGTCCCTTCCTACCCTATGTTGTGATTACAGGTGTGTGCTACCAGGCCTGGCTTTTTAAAACATAGGTTCCAGGCAGTGAATTCAGGTCCTCACACTTGCGTAAGTACTTTACCCACTGAGTTATCTTCCTAACTCCCAGTCAGCTTTTTCTTAATAAGCACGCTCGTGACTGGATCCAACTGCCCTGCTTAAAGAATTCTACAGCTCCTTCTCCTGAGCACCCTAAAAGCAAGAACAAGCCACCCAAGGCATATATGTAAATGCCCACTTAACTACATGTAAGCAAACTTATTTGTAAATATATAAACTGAACTTAATTTATATTTTTCTTTTGAATAATTTATGATGAACCATATTAATACAATATATATTAGCCTGGACATGTGTATGATTAACTTACAAAATAATAGTCTCAATATAGTCTGTTAATTATATATAAAAACATTTGTATTTTTTAAAACAATGTATTGCCATATACAAACATTATTATATAAAAAATTTGCTTAAGCGTGGAATGTATGTGTATATATACCATACCAGGAGTGGTAGTTTATAGTAGTGCCGTATTTTCTCTCACTAATCTAACATGCACTCTCTTCCGAAAGTTAAAATTTTAAGAAACTCAAAATTAAGTAGCTCAGGATAGCAAAACGCAAAACGTTATGTATTTTTTTTTTCTTATTTGAAGTAATAAATTGGAGTCTACTTCGAAGAGAGTGAACATGCCATGTAGAGGTGAGGGGGGGGTGGAAGGAATGATAGCTGTTTTACATAGAGATACAGTTGGAGGGAGGTGGTTATAAGTGCATCACTTGAATTTTTGATCTTAGCCATTCTGATGGGTGTGAGGTGAAATCTCAAGGTCATTTTGATTTGCATCTCCCTGATGACTAGGGACGTTGAGCATTTCTTTAAGTGTTTCTCTGCCATTCAATATTCCTCTATGGAGGATTCTCTGTTTAGCTCTGTACTCCATTTTTAAATTAGATTACTTGATTTGTTGCTGTTAGACTTCTTGAGCTCTTTATATATTCTGGATATTAGCCCTCTGTCAGATATAGGGTGGGACTGGGAGGGGATGAAGGAGGGGGCTAGAGCTGGGATACAAAGTGAATAAATTGTAATTAAAATAAATAAATAAATAAATAAATAAATAAATAAATAAATAAATAAATAAATAGAAAAAAAATAGGTGCATTACATGAACACTCATTGGACCTCTTTTCAAATGGTGGCAGAAGGAAATGCAGAAAACTTAAACACTAAGGAAGAAAGTTCAGAAGATAAAATACAAGCAGAGACAAGGAAGCCTTGGGGACCCTAAGCTAGGAACCCTGAGGCACTGAAGATACCATTAATAGGGAGGAAAGCCCTGATCAAATGTCAGTTTCAGGGGTGGGGAGAAATAGTTGTTTCTAGAGCCCCGGCTTCCACATCTTTATGAAGTAGGTGCCATTATCACTGTAACTTTACAGAATTCAGGAATTTAGATAGAAGGCTTTGAGTGTTTTGGCCAAGGTCACACAGGAATTACAATATGAAATTAGAATAGGAACACAGGGCGCTTTTATTTTGTTTACTTTTTTTTTGGTTGAGATATTGGCCCCGGATGGTCTCTCAAATTCACAATCCTCCTGTCTGAATTTCCACAGGCAGAGATTGCAAGCACATACCATGACCACCATGCATTAGGTCTAATTCCTTTGCCACATTCCTGCTCTTGGTCTTTGGAAAAGACTGTAGGTGATTACAAATTATCAGTGTGGGTTTAGTGACTCTCAGCCCAGGGCAGAAGTTTTAAGAAAACTATCCTATTTCAGAGATCTCGTGGCTTGTGTCAATGTCTCCCCTGTTCCTTGCTTAAATGGTCCACTCTTCATGACCCAAGGAGCCCCAGATCACGGCCTGCTACAAGCTGGGTACCAAATGCAGTTTGAGGCAGTTGTTGCACTTTTGTTTTGTTTTGTTTTAACTTTTTGTTTGAAAGCTGCAATTTTCTTGGAGTTGAAATTTAGGTGGTCAAATAGCCATGTTGGAATACCAAGGAGAGAGCTACGTGGAAGAACAATTCCAGACACACAGAAGCAGGGGAGGGGAGCTCCTAGAAGCATTTGAATTTCAGTCATCTTTGAGGTCCCAGCTGCACCATGGCTTGGTTAGTAAGTCTTTCGGCCTTGTGTGTTGTAAACAGTCCATGTTCACCACAAGCAAACTGTTCATGTGTATATAACAACCGTATATAACTGTTGAGTAAATGAACTGGTGTGCTAATTTGCAAGTAGAAGAAGAAAATCTTAAAAAAAAAAGAGAGAGAGAGAAAATAGAAAGAAAGATAGACAGAAAGAAAGGGAACTTTTCCTAATGCTACATGCAAACTACCTGTTTTCACTTAAATCTCATTTTATTACCTTAGAGTTCCTCTGTTTGCTGAGTGCTTGTCTGTTCTGCACGAGGCTGGCATTTCATTACAGGCAAAACACAACACAGACACACACACACACACAGAGAGAGAGAGAGAAAGAGAGAGAAAGAAAGAGAGAGAGAGAGCGCAGTTATCCCATAGATTACTAGGATTCTTTCTTTCATTTGCGAAAGTGGATAACCTAGCATGAGATACGTTGACATTGCCAGAGCACACACGGGCCTTTCAGATCCTTACCCCCCCCACCCCAAACCCCCCCACCACAAATCCCTTAGTCTACTGAGGGGTAAGAATGCAAAGTAAATATTTGATTGTTTTCTGTGTGGCAGACACACATCATAATGCTTGACCCATGGTGCTTGCTCCTCAGTCACTACTTTAAAGCAGAAAAGTCAGAAAAGCTCCTTAGGAGCTGGCAGCTCAGTTCCTAGCACACACAAAGACCTTGGAAAGCACAATCAGTGATCCAAATTCTCAGCAGGAGCACGGTCTCTCTTAATTCATGTGCAATAGTGATTTTTGTGAATTTGTATTTGAGTTCAGATTCTTTCTCTTCCTTTCTTTCTCACTTTCTTCTTCCTTTTTCTTTGAGAACTAGTTGCACAGTGTGCGCTCAGCACTCCAGAGGCTAGATACTCCACTTGTGCTCTTAGCTTCTGAGTTATTACTATCTCTTGGATTATCTCAAGTCAGGAGAAAAGTCACTACAATAAGAGACCAGAAATAAAGCCTTAAGCCAAACATCATGTCATGACACCATAGCCATGTATATATGATGTCAAGATTATTTTTTTTCACGGAGTTTGAAAATTAAATAGTTCCCTGCTGATATAAAAAATAATAACCCAAAACTTTCCCAAGTTTAGACGTAATGATTACGTTAGTAAGGTACCCAAACCTAAGCAAGTTATTATATTTTCTTTAGCTCCAAACTCTATTGTGTTTGGAATATGCAGTCATTCCACACTCACTACACAAAGATGGGAAATCAGCAAGTGTATCACAGCTCACAACTTCCAACTCTGGTTTCACCAGTTACACTAACATTACCAACATCTTCATGGAGAATTTAGTGTCTTCCTCATACATGAAGTGAAGGTAATAGTATAGGTAGCAACAGAAATCTAGAAATTACCTGTAAGCCCAACTGTGGTAACTTGCTAGGCATCACTACAGAGCACAACCATGAAGAACTGGGAGAGAACAAGCTTTACCTGGACAGGAATCTGCCTAGTGCAGAAACACACGTCTTTACCTTTGGGATGGAAGAACACTACTTTTCCAGGAGTCCCCAGTATCCCATTCTTCTTTTGAATGGAAATATTTGCTGCCAAATACATGTTCAGGCTATGAAAAACAAAAGTTAATTCTTCTGTAGGACAACCTGGCAGTTGAACTTCTGCTGTACAGAACTTAATTATTTTTAATTTGATTTATTGATATTACTGTGACGTTCAGAGTAGGGTATCTGATGAAGCCCAGAGCATTGGGCAAGGTCCACCATCTTTTTTTTTTTTTTTTACTGAGCCATGTATCATATTTTACACACTTGGTTAAAGTTGCCCATAAGCAGCAGCAAATCTGGTAAACATTGTCTTGATAGTTTAGCTTTTTTTAATTAAAAATTTCAGTGTACAAAATGAATGGCTTTGTTATAACATTATCATCTATATACATCTTTGAAGACTGTCTTATGTCACTGAGCTTCCTGTTCCAGGACTGGACCTTTAGCCTAAGCTCCCTGAAGACCTCTGGTCCTTGGCTTCCATGGCATATCTACTTTACCACCTAAATATTCCCACTTCTAGCCAGCTGTTCCTCTGCCATCTTCTTGTGTACTGATGATGGTTATAGCTCTGCCGTAAAACCTCTTACAGCCTCACTCTGTTCTCCTTTTGCAGAAGTTCTCTCATGCTTGTAGCTTCTGTCCTCACCTGTGCTGATTACATACAAGCGTCATCATACTACATCGGACTTCTCTTCTATCCTGTATCTCTGTAGCAGTTCCGCCCACAGACACAGGCTTACCACGGATTACCTCACTTTATGCCCTTTCATCTGCTGGTCTCCTCCTGCTTGCCAGGTCTTCCTGGATGGATATCCATCTTCGTAGGTGCCTAAGACAGAGAGGTCTTTGTTCTTTCTTCCTTTTACCTCTCTTCCTATCTTTTGAATTCATCTCTCTGACTCCACAGATTTAGTATAAACACTTTGATGCCCATTTTTTTCCCTATTTTCATTTCCTTGCCCCAAGTTTCATCTCTTTCTCTAGAATAATTGCTGTAATAACATATGTATTTCCTTGTGACTCTCTAAAATTCCTATTACTCAGGACATCTGCTCTTCTCTTACCGGGAACCATGTCTCATGTGCAACAATTCTTCCATCCTGAAAAACATGTCAACTTATGCCTGCCAAGCTTTACATACACAAATTTTCTCAAACAGGAGGCCTTTTGGAGCCAAGTGCCCCAAGGCAGTGGCTGCTTCCCTAACCTGGTCTTGGCATCCTGCTCTACTGACTCAGCTCTGTTCCCTTTTGAAATGGTTTCAACATTTTTTTAAAGCTTTTGTTCTTGACCTTGTGAAGATATGTGTTATCTAAACGGTGGAATAATTCAGGAGAATGACAATAACCAGAGTAAATGCAGCCAAATTAATATTAATACAAAAATATATGCAGGTGAATGACTAAGTGAAGTGTCTTTGGGTACTTGCACCCTGAAAACACGCGAGGTGCTGCCTACTGGAGAGTTTCACTGGACTGACTATTGGGGAAAATGTGCTTACAGGTAGAGGATGGCCAGTTCTGTGGGCCACATGACTAATGGATGTGTCAACACTTGCGTGATGCTCCAGCCAGCCTCGTTCTGCTGAAGTCACTGCTCTTTCTAAATGTTCATGTAAAACTGACACATTAAAAATGCATTTATACTAAATGCTAAAAACACAGAACAGTGTAGTGGGTTTGTGTGAACCAGACCATCCTGATCCAAGTGCTTTGTCAGGCAAATTAGTTTAAGCTGAGGCTCCAGTTCTACACATGTAAAATGGGTATAAAATAGCTGTGCAATAGCTTTGTTACAAGAAAAAAAAATGCAGTGTATATAGAAAATGCTTAACGTTGTACATAACTGAGATTTTCAACCTAAAACTTAAGTAGCAGTTCTGGATGGGATATAAAAAACTCATCACCTTTATAAAAACTCTAAAGGAAAAGAAATTACCATACCCCTCTGGGTACCTAGAAGCCCCCAATAAAAGATGTAGGTAGGTCAGTTACTCTTTCCATCCTTTGGACTTTCACTAGCTGTAAATGAAGCAAGCCTACCTACTCCATGAATTAATCTGCCAACAGAATGACTCATCAACACAAACCACTGCTTGAAAGATGAGTTAAAAGATGTTAAGGTAATAAGATGCATGTCTTCCCAGCTGTAATTATGCTATAAATAATATCACTAACCAAGTGATAAAATTAAGTACACAGCAAGAGAGAGAACAGTGCTAAGACAGAAGGAAAGATGGAAGTGGAGGAGATAAGAGGACAAAGGCTCACAGACAAGGTAAGAGGAGGTGTGTGTCAAATTTGCAGGGGAGGAGGAACCAGAGTTGATAGTGAAAGGGTACTTATGTGTGGGAGAGATTGTTGAATAGATTAAGGTTAAGCAATTTGTCTCCTTGACAGTGGATGAAATATTTTCAGCTTAATTGCACTGGAAAAAAAAATATTGTGTAACCAGAGGTTTTTCTTCTATCATCTCTAATCTATCCAGTCAGTGCATTCAACAATTATGCCCTTTGCTCCAAGGCACTCCCGTCCTGCAGATATCACCTATAAATTAGGGACTACCTTTCATTGTATGCTTTCCTGCCTTGCGTTGCACTAAAACAATGCCAACAAGATGTGATCTCCACATGGGGTTTGTGGATCTGTAATCAGATCTATTTAAATATGTATTTTCCTCCAGACTACCTTTTTCAGCATAAGGCACAGTAAGGAAACAAATTTCTTGTAAGGTTACCAAGGAAAGAAACATAGTAACGAGAATGGAATGGTGCCTCTAGGTAAGACAGTCTGAAAGATGATGGAAGATTGTGTGTGTGTGTGTGTGTCTGTGTGTAATATGTACGTATGTTAGGCAAACATGAATTCAAATGTGAGAAAACTCATTTCTCAGCTGGGATGCCTGGTGGACTTTAGCTTGGAGCAGATGTTTTATTGTCTTTCTCACTTGAGAGCTGGTGGGGTGTGAAAGACTAATCTGGCTTACTGGTTCTCTAAGCACAGTTGGAGGAGCCAAACTTAAAATTTCACTGCACTGTGAAGAAGGTATCAGCGGTCAATGAATTCATCAATACAGAGAAAATTACTAAATGAAATTTTCTTAGAATTACATCCTTAACAGCTCTCCCAGCATTGCTCATTGTTTTGATTCCTTACTGTGCCTAGAAAGCCCCAGCCTCTGGAAACAGATCTCTACATCCTAAAATATCACCCTGCTGCAACCAGTTACAGCCTTTCCGTCACGAGTCTTCGAGGAAGGAGAGGAATGAAGGTAGAGAAGGGCAATCCACCATATTTTTTAGCAGCTTTATAAATGTATGTATTAGATTTATTCGATTAGTAATTGTCTTAACAGGTTGGACAATTTAATCATTAACTGGAGGTTTCATTCATTTACGGTATCACTTTCCTCATTAAATATTCTTTAAGAGGGTTTTGGTTGAGTTGGGATATTTGAAATGAGAGGCTATAAATCTCTTTTCTTTAATGAATTTATTCCTTTTTAAGAAATTAATTAGAATCAACTGTGGAGGAATGATGTATTGTCATGAATAAAGTAGTGTCCGGGCAAAGGTTAAAAAGTAATTGGTGAGAAATAAAATGAAGCATGCTCCCAAGGCAACTTTTTAATGGGGAATTTTCATACTTACATGACCAACAGAAAGTTCAGTAGACAGTATGATTACGTTCACCTGAGTTTACTGTTTCATTTTCCCCCCTTCCCTCTCTCTTTCTCCCTTTTTTGATCATTCCCTGTCACCCCCTGCAATCCTTTCTGTCCTTAGTTCTACCCCATCTTTTCAACAAAGTTCGTTTTTCTCCTCAGACTCTGACATAACTCTATGATTTCGCTGAGAGGTTGGTTTGCTCTGGGATACGAAAGAGTCCAGAGTAAGTTGGCCTCCGGAGCGTTGGCTCTTGAAAAGCTATGTTGGAGGTGGAGCAGAATGAAGAGCAAGCCATAGGCAGGAAAACAGCCTCTCCAACTTAATTCACAGACTGGGAATGGAACTGTCATTGCCTCACTCAGAGGGTTAATCACTTTCTAATTTGAACCGGCAAATTTTATAATGACACTGTGAAATTAGCAGCATTTTATTGTGTTAATTATCTGCAGGACACTATATCATTACATCTAATAAATGTAAATGAGATTGTGTCTCTTAGGACAATACACAGACAAGGTGAATTTTTATTGGGTATTTACAGGATTCCAGAACACTCCCCCTCCCCCTTTCTTTTTCCTTCTCTTATAAAGTACTTTCAAAGTGTCAGCTTGCCCTGCCAATTCCCCTGTGTTTTATTTAACATGTTATTTTAAAGGTCTTTAAATCTCTTCTTATTTAACTGGAATTCATTGTCACTCAAAGCAATATCGATTATTAAGAACCATGTCAAGTGTCAACCCAGCCAACCAAGACTGAGAACTGCTGCTCGACTATCAGAATATTAATTTTTTTTTTAAAGAAAATGCAGACTTCCTTTTAAAGGCATTTTCAAAACATGTTGGCTGTGCAGACATTCAACTGTATGTGATTACAGATCTAATTCCACAGGATGAGTATCAGAGCACCTAGGTTGGTGGTAGGGAGGGAAAGCTGTGCTTTTCTAAGTCATTCAGCAAATGTTCGAGGACCCAACTTCAATCATCAAGCTTGAGAAATGCTGCTCAGGACATATCGGGAGGCATTCACCACATGAGTGATGTGTGAACAAAAACTCTGCCTGCCTACCTATTTGCATATTGTATGTGCACTTGTGGAGAGGTCAGAGGGGAAGTTTATATAGTAGTGTTTCCCCCTTTCTCCTTTACATAAATTCTTTGGATTAAATTTAGGTGGCCAGGCTTGTGTGGCAAATGCCTTTGTCCACTGAGCCATCACACTAGTCCACAAAGTGGGTTTTACATTGAAAGAGTTATAAGCCAAAGCAAGTACAAAAATAGCTGATAAAAAGACCTGGTGGAAAGGACTATATGACAAGTTATAGTAGGATTAGAAGGCAAGGGCTGTTATTCATCTGTTATTTAGTGTAACAGGGAAGAAAATAAAATTTAAGATAATCCTTAAATAGAACACAGATTCTGATGCCCAATGATACAAGGAAGTATGAGTGATAGTGAATAATAATTATTTTAAAAATAATAATGGCTAACGGCTAGTTGAACAACTTTCATGAGCCTATATATTAACCTTCATTACATTAACACCTATGCAATGTAAACGTTTTTTTCATAGTTAAAGAAATTGGAAACAGAGTAATGAAAATGTAGCAAAGTTCACAGAGAAGAAAAAGTAGACAAGTCAAAATTCTAATCCATTTCTGTTTAGTGTAAAGTCATGTACTATTTTTAATATATAATTCTCTATCTAAAAAATATCTAAAAATTTCATTGTAATTTTTCTCTACAGTTGACTACACCTGTCTGTGCTCCATGGTGATACATACCATATTTTCATTATTTATTTACTTAGTCAGGAACATTTAAGTTATTTCTATTTTCTAGCTATTATGACTAGAATAGGAATGGACATGGCTGCGCAACTATCTTAGAAACAGGATGATGAATCCTTTGGGAATATTCCAAAGAGTTATATACCTGTGTCGTATAGTAGATGTACTTTCATCTTTTTAAATATTCTCTACACTGATTTCCATTGAGGTTTTCTGTTGACCTTCCTGCTCGGATGAGAAGATGTCCTGGGACTTGAGAGTCCAGAAATCACAAAGTTCTGAGATGGGAAGATATTCCAATGGAAGGGCATCCTGAGACACAAGGTCCAAGGAAGCAGGCAGCTCTGAGAGGAGGCCTCCTCAGCAGAGGCATTGCAGCTGCCAGGGAAGGGCATCTGCAGCTGGGCTCAGGAGCTCAGGAGCCTCAGCCCCACTCCACTTCTTTGCTTCTTCCCTTCTTCTCCTCGTTGCTTCTTGGCTTCTTCTAAAGAAGGAGTCACACCAGGAAGCAAATCTTATAAAAGAGATTTATTGGAAGGGTCCAGGGAGTAGAGAAACAAATTCAGCACAGGCTGTCTCTTCTCCCAGAAGAAGGCAGCAGGCAATTGCGCAGCCACAGCCTTGATATAGAATTGCTTACGGGTGGAGCTTTCTGGGGCAGAGATTTTTCAAGGTGATGATTGGTGGGATTTCAAGTCCTGAGCTTGGAGGAACTTGAGGACTGGTGGGTTTTTCTGTTCAAGGATTGGTGGGTTTTCCTGCTCAGGGATTGGTGGCTTTATGTTTAGACTTTTCACCTAAAATTAGCATAATCTGAAAAAGAGCCTATTGAGGGGCTGGAGATGACCTTTGTGACAGTTACAGAGGACAGAAATGTCATCATGACAATTAAAGAGGGGTTGGGGTAGGCCTATTAACTTATGCCTCAAGGGGTTTACATAGATTTGAACTCTCAGCTAAACAAAAACAATTTCTTTCAAACAAACTGAATTTATACTGAGGGCCCAGATTCCTGGTGCCAGTCCCTGGCAGGCAGTGCCAGCCCACATAAATCTCCCTGCCTCAGGGAAATGGCTAGTTTATACCTTTGTTACCACTGAGATGCACCAGAGCTCACAAACTAGCTCAAGTTGGACATGCCTCTCTCCCCTGAGTTCCCTGCCAACAGCAGGTTTCTCAGTTTCTCCATGTATCTGATCTCAGGTCTGAGGGCTGTGGAGATTTAGCCTCACTGCTCTGGAATCCTGAGGTGTTGCTGTATGTGGTTTACAGAGGGCCACAGGGGAGCTAAAGAGCTGAAGAGCGATGTGATATAGGGAGTGCCCAGGAGAAAACTTGAAGTGGCTGGGCCTGGCTGCTGGAGCTCCGCAGGCAGCGACCTGGACACTCTCCTGCAATGAATACAAAGTCTCTTGAGTTAGCATGAATAGCCAACATTACGATATTGCACTCTCAAAATAGTGAATGATGGTTCACCTCTTTCACATTTTCTCCAGTGTTTATTCTTGCTTTATTATTCTTTTTTTTTAATTGATACTATTCGTTCTAAGGAGGGTAAGATGAAATCTCAAAACTGTTTGAACTTTTTGAGGTATTTCTTAACCATTTTTGTTATTTCATTTGAGAACTTTCTGTTCAAATCCATAACTCATTTTAATTGGATCATTTGTTTCTCTTGATTCTTGGTTTGGGGGTTCTTTATATATGCTAGATATCAGTCCTTTATCAGATATATAGTTGACAAAGATTCTTTCCCATTCTTTAGAATAGGCTTCTTCTTCACTTGGCTGGTTATTTCTTTTTTTATTAAATTTTTATTTTTATATTAATCACAGTTTATTTACTTTCTATCCCAGCTGTAGCCCCCTCCATCATCCCCTCCTAATCCCACCCTCCCTCATCTCCTCCCTGCCTCTCTCTAAGTCCACTGATAGGGGAGTTCCTGCTCTGCTTCCATTTGACCTTAGATACATTTGAACCAGAAGCAGAAAGACACACACTCACATAAATGAGTATATACTCATTTATAAGTGGATACTAGACCTATAAGATAGCATAAAAATACTAAAATCTGTACACCTAAAGAAGCTAAACAAGAGGGAGGACCCAGGGTGGGATGATCAATCCTCATTTGGAAAGACAAATGGGATGGACATTGGAAGTAGGAGAAGACAGGTAACAGGATGGGAGCTTACCATGGGGGGCTTCTGAAAGACTACCTAGCAGTGTATCAAAGCAGATGCTTTATGAGTGCAGGGAATCATATGAAAGAAGGGGGAGTTAGTAAGATCTGGAGAAGACAGGAGCTCCACAAGGCTGGCTATTTCTTTTGCCATGCAGAATATTTTTGGTTTTATGAGGTCCCACTTGTCAAATTTTGGCTCTAATTTCTAAGGAATGAAGTCCTATTCAGAAAGTCCTTTCCTAAACCCAATAAAATGTAGGCACTACCTATGAATTCTTCTTTCAGTTTCACCATTTTGGATTTTGCTTTGAGGTTTTTGAGTATTTATACTTGACTTTTGTGCAGAATTATAAATATAGGTTTAATTTCATTCTTGTAATGTGGATATCCCATTTCTCAACACCATTTGTTGGAAAATTATCTTTTTCTCTATTGTGTAATTTTGGCATCTTCATCAGATATCAGATGGCTGTAATTACGTTTACTGATATTTGGTTATTCTACTTTGTTCCATTCATCTACATATCTGATTTTGTGCCAGTGCCATACTGTTGTCGTTACTATAGCACTGTAATATAGACTGAAGTCTGGAATGATGACCCTCTAGCATTTTTGCTAGAGCATACTCCTTTTACTTAGGATTGCTTTAATTCCCTCGGGTATTTTCCAGTTTCATGAGAATTTTTTCTAATTGTGTGAATAATGTCACAGAGATTTTTAATTGGGATTGGGTTGAATCTGTAAATTGCTTTTGGCTATCTAAACAGGAGGGGATTCATGTTGGATGAATGTTCTGTGCCTTTGACCTGGAATTCTCCTCATTTTTTCTGTGCCCGTATTTTGTAGATTGGCCTTCCCAAGCTGCCCCTTCATATACCATTCATGAGGGCTTTTAAATTTATCATTTTCTTGATTGAATGATTCAATTCCTCTACCTTGTCTTGGAGCCCAGATTTTTATTAAACTTACTGACTTTTTCATTTCTAGCTTCATTTCAGTTTGGGTTTTCTTCAATCATTCTATCTCTTTATCAAATTCAATTTTTGTTCTATGAATTGCCCTCATTGTTTCAATAACCATTTGCTTTCTTAGACTTCAATCAGGGGCTTATTTCTGTCCCCTTTCAATTTATTCAGTTGTCTATTTATGCGCTTTTTGAACTTCTTGAACTCCTTGAACATGTTCATAATTACTCTTTTGAATGGCTAATGCTTTTTCCCGGAATCCATAAATTCCCAAGTTAAAAGCTCAGTGCCAAGTCTGCATTGTATGTGGATGGTCTCTGCAGCATCCCAAATGAAAACTCAAAAAAAGGAATATTCCAGACTTGGCCATTATTCTTGGTTGATCACCAGAACTTAATGATAAGACTTTACTGTTGAAGTCTCCACATGCTTTGTTTATAGAACATGAAGAAATCATGCTGGTACTGACCTGGATGGGTCCTCTCTGCTGGATTGCTTACACAGTGCTGGAAGATGTGTTGCAGGCTGCTCTACTCTGGAGGAAAATGCCCTCAATTGTTTTTAGTCAGCTGTGAACCCTTTGAGCTACAACTCTCTGAACTATCTATCTGGCCTGATGAGGTATACCTATGGATGCAATAGTAGCACAAATGATATGGGGGTAGCCAACATCTTTCTAACTAGATTTAAGGCCTACTTCACTGAGTGAGGATTAAATACAAATGGGCTAAATTAGATTGCTGCTTTGACTTAAACGGGTGCTCTCTTCAAAACTCATGTTGAAATTTTATCACCATTATAAGAGTTTTATGGCATGAAACTTTTAAGGTGTGACTAGGAAGTTAGTGTTCCAGCCTATTAGATGGCATCAATGCTCTTTGTTAAGGAGAAGCTCTACCTCCCTTTAATGATGATGGTAGCTGAAGTTTCTTGCCTGATGCTAGAGCCTTAATCTTTAGAATCCAACTTCCAAAACTCTAAGAAAATGAATATACTTCATTGTAAAATTGTAAAGTTTATCTCAGATATTTCATAAAACAGTGAAAACTCATAGAGACAGATGCTATACAATTTGGTAAGATTTTGCAAACCTAAATAAGAAAAGAAGATTGAAATGAGAAACTGTAATTAATCTTTAATGTGGTCAACCCAAGCATTGAATGTGTCACAGATACTTTCATGCTAAATGTCCATGTCGAAAACAAAAGGACACAGTCTCTTCAGTCATGGAAATTTCTGTCTAGTTGGTGTACGAGGGAAGCATACATGTTATAGTGAGGGAAAAGTGGAAGCTAGCTTAAAATTAATGCATCCCTCATGACACTTACACAGTGAGTGCTATAAAAGAAAGGAAATAGTGAATTTTGGGGCCTGTATGGATCTCATGGTAAGGTAGGACTTGAATTACTAAGACTTATCTTGTAAGACAAAAATAAGGTGAAAGGGATGGTGTAGGGCTCCATGCAGCTTGCATTTGATTGGCATTTATTACTGTTAGCCTATCACTGCGGTGAACTTACCAGTTGAAATTACCTCTTACTACGGAATTAAGATAACTTAATAGCACTGAAGACAGAAGTGGAATGTTTGAGTGGAGCTGGACATGAAGAGGATCACTGCATAGATATAAGACTTTTGGTGTTAAGAAAAGACTCAGCAAATCTTTAGATTGCAAAACTCCTTTTCATATATGAAAGAGACATAGAATGAACTTGTTCCTATTGCTGAGTTGAGTCTAGCAGCTCAGATTACAAGTGCTTAATATCCAGCAATGGGTGGAAGCAGATAAAATGAAATCAAGCGAAAATCTTTCCTAGTTTTGTTTAGAGATAAATAATTCAATGGTGTTTCTTCTTCTTTTTTCTCTTTATTCATATTTATTGAGGGACTTTGGAAAACTGAGTTCTGTATTAATGCACCCAGTTCTGAAAAATAAGCAGTTGTAGAATATAAAAAGTAAAATGACTATTTTCCAATTTATGAGAGGAAAATTACCCTCACAGAAGCAAGTATAAAACATCATGAGTGTAATGTAGCATGTTGGTTGACAAAATAAGTAATGTTACAAAAATCTCAATGTAAGGAAAACGATTCAGAAATCACGAAGCATGCTAACAGATGTGTAGCTAATGGTTTAATTGGAAAATAATTATCAGAAATAGTGTAAAGGTCTTTGGGAACAATGATGCTTGCATTGGGCCACACTATCTAAATGAACAGTAACTATATTTTTTTTTTTAAAAAAAAAAGTTATCCAGATTTTAGGAGTATTGGGAAAAGATCTGAGCAAATGTAAACTATAGGGAATGGGAGAAAATGCCGTATATTCAAAGCCAAACAGTGTTCTAATTAAGTAGATAGTATCTGCCAAAAAGTAGAAAATTGAGGCAGATCAATTGTTACAGAAAAGTATATTTGGATGTATTTTTAAGTTGACAGTTCCAAAAACATTACTATTTGCCCAAATAGATCTACATCAGCAGTATTATTATATCATTACAATTAAGTTGTTTTCAAATAAAAATATCAGATTATGAAGAATTGTATTCAACACATTGGAGAGACTGTCTAATTGTTCAATGAACAGCTTTTCTTTCTGCTTGAGGGTGCACATCCGAATATTTCCTAGCTTGCCTTGCACAGGCATGAGGCCATATGGACAGAGTTCCAGCCAGAGGAAACGGAAGTAATGGAAGCCATCTCTGAGCCCACATACTGCCCCCTACACACACACACACACACACACACACACACACACACTTCCTGTCCTTCTGTGAGAATACAAGAACTCTTATGGTGAAGCAGCCTGGGTTCCTCATGTACTCATCATGAATGGCTGTTAGACCTTATGTAAGTAACACCCACATTTCTATGGTGTTTAAGTCATTACATTCCTGGAGACTGGACTTTATACAACTTACTTTAACTAATACAGACAGTGACCATAGTATGTGTGCGTATAAGTGTGTATGTGACACAGAGAAGAGACAAGACAGAGAGACACGGACAGACATAAAATACTGCTATGTGGTGCTCTATTTTTGTATATAACATACTTTATCACAATTATTTGCTTCCCTGACCATAGGGATGTATTGTTAAGTAGATACAAATAAAAATTAATTGTGTTTATTTTAGGGTGACAAGGATGAATTGTGCTTTCACTTTCTTTTTTATTTTTCAGATTTTCTAGAAAGAACTTACATCACATTTTAAATAAAAGTATTGCCTTATCCAATGTTTAGATATCGAAAACAGACAAATCTCTTAAATGTTCATATAAGTACAGAGAAAGGCTTACAGGTCATTGCTGACTCATGAATTTTAGGGGCTTGAAGCACTCACTAGCTTAGGAAGGGCTAGTCCTTCTGTTTTTTTTGTTGATCAAACTCTTAGTGTGAAACATTTGCCCAAGCCCAACCAGACACAGAAGACGTCCTTCACCCTCAAGAAAAGGTGGTTAGACAAATGCATCATTATTGGAGGTGATGAGTAGCTTTAGGCTGGAGTTCAGTGAAGGCTAGTGATAGCCCACACACAAGAATTATCTACTCTATTTTACTAATCTCTCATAAGAGGAAACCATGGACTTGGTTTTGGGAAATGAATTACTATGTGGAAGAGAAGGCAGAGTTCCTTTGCAAACATAATGCAAATAGCTTGAGAACAGGTAAATCATAGCTCCATGAAGAAAGGCCCTGGGGAAACATAAGGCAGGATATGGAGCCAGACAGAAAGGGATATTAAAGGCTTTAAATGGTCAGAGTAGCCTGGTGTCATGGGAAAAGTCCATCAAGTAAGGAAATATTGAGAAGAGGAGAAGGAAGGCTGGGCTGGCCCCATTTCATGGGGAACAGGGCAAAGTTACAGGAGGTCTCACCTGTCAGGGCATCGCCAAAGCAGTCAGGCCACAGGGCCACTGATGATCTGTCAAAGACCTGCATCTTCAGTGACTACAAACTCAGCAAGCCTGTGTCTGGCATTTATCCTGTTCTCTATCGCTGCTTGGATGGGAAACATGTACCTGCTTAGAAAACCTTCCCAAAAAGAGACTATCAGGGATGGCTGGGCCTGGTTTCAGCTCCTTGCACACATGGCAAGCGTGCTAGACATATCTATACAAAGAAAGAAAGAAAGAAAGAAAGAAAGAAAGAAAGAAAGAAAGAAAGAAGTGGACAGGGAGAGAAAGAAGAAAAGAAAAGACAAGAAAAGAAAAGACAAGAAAAGAAAAGAAAAGAAAAGAAAAGAAAAGAAAAGAAAAGAAAAGAAAAGGAAATGCACATTTCTGCTGGTCATTAACCACTGGCTCAGGCAAGCCAGTTGAACACCTCAGCACCCCCTCCAGCATTGTGACCAGTTTCTTCCCTTACACGGTGATGGCCATACTCCAAAGACCTGCCCATCTTCCTTTTCTCCCACAGAGAAATGTCTTTCTTTCTGCACAGCCCTCTTCAATCTCATATTCAAATTGGGATGAAAGTAAAGTTAAAGAGAGCAAGAAAGACAAAGATGCATTTTTTTTCATCCTAGTTTGGTCTCTATTGTCTGATACTACATGTCTATATTTCGCTGCATCTTATTCAGTCAAGCACATGGGGAGCAAGCCTAACATCAATCAGGGGAAAATTCCAGAGCTGTATTAACAAGTTACCACCAATATGATGACTCCCAATAAACAAAATCTATTTCATCGCTTTTCTGGTATGTAGGATCCAATATGAAGTTGTTGCCAAAGCCATTGTCTTTCTGCAGGCTCAAGAGAGGAACGCTTCCCTTCAGGGTCTCCAAGCTTTTGGCGACAGCTGGTAATGCTTGTTGACGGTAATGCTTGTGTCTCCATCATGCCATGCTTTGTCTCTGTCTTCATGTCATTTTCTCCTTTGAACTGTTCTTAAGGACCGCTCAGAGAAACCAGGATGATTTCATCTTCTGGTGCTCAGCTCTAAAGCAAAAGAACATTAACAGATTCCAAGAATATGATGTAGACATAGCTTTTGGGGGAGCTGCCACCAGCTAAACTGGTTAGACTATCCTAGCTTTCTGAGGACAGTGCTTTATGTCTGTACAACAGCCAGAACCTGGATGATCTAACTGGATCTGAGATCCAACACTGACACAGACTAGACTCACTGAACCAGATTGTCTAGATGGGTGTCCTCTGTCTCATCCCTGCCCTTTCTGAGAATTTAACTTCAACGAATTCTTTTTTTCTTTCTTTCTTTCTTTTTTTTACTCAGAAACTCTCCACATTTGAGCAGGCAAGTTCACAGAACGCAAGAAAATACCTCGTACAACCTTCCAATTAATAATAATGTTTCAGAGAAAAGTATCATTTTGCTTTATTCTTTCCTTGTTTTTATTTTTTTAACATATAATGAGCTCAACCCAGGATCCAGGCAGCTGCTGCGAGGGTTTTGAATCTTGAAGGCACCCAAGGAAACCTCTTGAACATCTGAACCAGCAGAAAGGCAGGCTCGATGCAAAGAGCCATCTTTCACTGCCGTGTGGGCATACATGTGAGTGTGTACGCACGGGCTCTCGCTCCTCGCTCCTCACTCCCTTCCTCTCCCTCTCTCTCTGGGTTAATGACACTTGTGGTTGATTTATTGATTGCCTGTAACACCACTGGCTTTTCCTGAGGCACTTGTGATCTTCCTAGCCGTAGGTGCCACCCCCAGTGGAAAGCAGCTCCCAAACTGGGATGTTTTGATTGCTGTTTGGCTTCCCCAACTTGACTGGTCAAGGCTGAACCTTCTCAGCTTCCCTCGAATAAGCTCCTTAAGCCTGTTCCCTCCGAAGCATCTGTAAACAGTTGAAGGTCATGATTGTTCACTCTGCAAGATCGATATGCCATTAAATTGTGACAAAAAGGACTGCCAGACCATTAAGGCATCCCTCATACCCTCAGTAATCCTGATAAAGTGATGAGCTGTTTTAACCTCTCTGGCTCCTATCGCTAACTACTGGAAGCCGCCTCGCTGCTGAGATAACCGTTTCTGTAAAGTCAGGACGACCCGCAAATGACTGCGGCAGCTTCCCAGCTGCTTCTGCTGTGCATTCTTCCTGCTATTGTGTAGTTACTTTTGAATTTAATCTTTTATTCTTTTTTTTCTTTCTTCCTTTTGTTCACATATTCTAAAGCCTAGTGGTAACATCAAAATTATTTAGATTTAAAATTATTTTGCTCTAGGATGAACGGGTTTGTTTAAAGTCTCACCATGTAGGCAAATTTCCTAATGGTAGAGAGATTTAAAATATATATATTTTATATATAGGAACTTGGAACAGCCCAATTCTACTCTTCTTAAACACATTTCTGAATTCAACTAATCTTAAACGTGTGCTGTGTTCAAAACAATGACTGTCTGTTTTGTTCCTCTAGCAGTAAAAAGAAAAGAGAAACTAGGATTTTGTTTGGGAGACAGTGTCCTGCTGCCTATACCGGGCTGGTTTTGAACTGGGCATCCCCCTGCTCCAGCCCCTTCACTGCTGGAGTTGCAGATATGTAGCATCATGCCCAGGCAACGAGGAGGCTGAGATAAACGAGGGAAAAGGCAAATTTTGTGAAACAAAAATAGAATCAATATATCTTAGTATTCTGAAAAACCAGTTTAAAATTAAATTTAGACGAGCCAGATCTTGTTTGTTATTGCATGAGCTTATTTGAAGAACCGTAATTCCACTCAATGCATGCCTAAGAGAACTGCTGCTGTTAATTGATACTCAGTGGGCTGGAAAAGCCTGCAAGTACTTACCGAGATGAGGTTGGTCTCATACTCTTTGCAAATGCTAACATCTGATATTCAATATATATCTTACATTCATTTTATTTTAAACTATGTGAATATGTGTAGGTACAGCCAGGTTAAAGAAGGGCCCTGTAGGGGCTAGACAAGAGTATTAGCTCTTCAAGAGCTGAAGTTACAAGTAGTTGTGAGCCACCCATGTAGGTGCTGGAGACCAAACCCTGGTCCTCTGCCAGAGCAGCAAGCACTCTTAACCATTGGGCTAGCTTTCTAACCTCCAATTTGAAAGGTGTTCTTTTTTTGTTTTTTTAATTTTTAGTTTACAAGTTCTTTGTTAACCACCACTGACTTTTATAAACAAACTAACCTAATCCTGCTACAAGTGTTTCCAGGTCATACTTAGATGTACACTTGCATGCACACAAGCACACATACTACTTTTGTGTTTTCTGAACAAAATACATACATCACCTACGGGGGAAATTATGTTTGGCAAATCTTATCTGGCTTTTTATGTGGTAATCACTTTAGGGGATTACTAATATCAATAAAGCTGGGAAGTTGGTTGCTCTAAAGATGATAGGTAAAATACCCCTCTCTCCACCAGTTTGGAAGGCTTTGTTGCACTCCTGTCAGCCTAAGACACACAGGTTTTCTGGGCGAAACCAAAATACATCATTACTCCATTTTCTTCTTTATGATTTGCAAGCTTGAGTTTTCAAGGAAATCAGAGCTGGCCCTAAATGGCTTATTATGTCAACAAAACATACCTTCAAATGAAAAACACTTGAAACCAGCAGGGGCTGCAGGGAGTAAACAGGAAGGAGCCAGTCTTAGTGTCTGCTGAGCCCATTAGCTCTCACCTGCACGTCTTTCTTCAGCATATCAATAGAATAATCTAGAAGGGCACAAGAACAAGAACAAAGCCTTGGGTCAATGAAGTCATTCATGATCCACCCGCCAAGCACAGTAAGTGGTGTATTAGCTTAAAATCTCCTACATGCTGCTTAGGCATCCTTGCTTGGACCCTGAAACCAGGCAAACAGACATGGAAAGCTTGAGGATTTTGTTTCTGCTTTGCCTTGTTTGAACCACAAATTAATCCTGAATTTCGATTTGGGGGCTTTGAATTTGCTCTGCAGATCCTGCAACAGGAGGTAATTTAAACAGATAATGATGACTTAATGAAACCGACGGTGTCTTATCTCTCCCTCTGTACTTAATCATGTCTAAACCCATTTACAGATTTCTGGCTCATATCATTTATTAACATATCAAATATGTATCTGGTGCCTACTAGATGTCCTGTCATTTGCTAATTTCTTAGGATACTTAATAAGCAATGTTAGTAGCATCAATGCTTCTTGGGTAAGTAGGCAATTACAACAGAAGAAGGAAGGAAGGACGGCAACAGGATTGCCTTTTGCAGCCACGTTGATCCTTTGAACTGGATATTTGTTTGTTCACTGATTCAAAGCAAAGGGGCATTACCATTAAGAAAACAGCATAGATGTTTCTGGAGCCGCTGTAAGAACTGTGTAGGGATTGCTAGTAAGCTATTGTTCTCTTTGTCCACTTACTCTGAGTCTAAATTCTCCATCAGTAAATGAGCAGCCTCCCTTGGCTGGTCTAAACTACAGCCAGTGGATTTCCACTCTATCTGCATTCCGTAGACAGCCCAGTTGCAAGGCACATGTCGGGAGGCAGAAATGGCTCTTGCTCTTGTGTAAGGTGTTGGAAAGTATTGGTTCATACAGAAATGTTTCCAATATAAAAAAGGCTGTCAGCGGGAAGACAGGGACCCTTTGAATTTATTCATCGTGTTCAGATATATTATCTCTTCGCATTGTTCCGTACACATTAAAAGGGGTGATGGGAGACTGTAAGGTAGGAAAATGTAGAAAGGAGAATAGAGAGAAACGTTTGAGCTAATGGAATTGTGGCTATCAAATCATCCCAAGGGCTGTCGTGAACCCTCTTTTATCTCGCCTTCATCACTTCTCCATTGTGTGGAATGGAAAAAAAAACTTGGAAATTAAAAAATATGTATTTACATTCTCTTTGGGAGGCATGTGGGGTTCTAATGAATGTTTGGCCGACTCCAGGAAATCTGCCTTTTTAGGTCGAATCACACCCAGCTGTTTGCATTAAAGTCTATCCAATTTGATTTTCATTTGTCAGACTGATGCCTTTGATGTCAAAATTACTCTCTCCTTCTCATTTAGTGCTTAAGAGTTTCCAGCTGCCCTTGGCTCTGCACTTGCATTGAGGTCTTCAGCCTGTCCTTGGTCATATTGTTCTACTTTGCAGTTGTCTAAACTCTATCTAAGTGATCTCATACATCTTGATGACCTAACTCAAGACACTTCTCCAAGATGTCTCTGGACATGCTTTTTTCTTTTTAAGATTCTCTTGTATTATGTTCACCTCTGCTAAGCAGCCCTTGCTGTGTCTACTCATTCTCAGAGAGCATGCCATTCATACCAACATCTTCTGTTCATTTGAACAAAAAAAAAATATGTTCAGTTCTCTTTGGATTCGTTGATTGCCACCTGATTTACAATGCCTCTTTCTCTCCTTCAGAATAGATTACCTCTTAGGGTTGAATGAGTCACAAATTGGTTTGGGGATCCTAAGTGGACCACAGAGTGTTGAATCAACACTTTAAGAGCTCTTCAGTGTCACAGTATTCATTCCTAGTTCTTGGGACTCGTTATGAGAGACATCTATTGTTGTCTTCCTTTATCTGAGAGGAAATCAGGAGGCTAGATGGAGTGCCCAGCAGAATTTTCTCTCTAATAACTATCTAGGCCAAAACTTTGCTCTGCAAACTTTGGGGCACACAAAATTCTATGTGAAAGACTCTTTGTGTATTTCTCCAGTCCTCTTCTGGCAGCTTTTCTATCAGCTATCATATCTATCCATCTATCACTTGTTTATTTGTCTAGCTATCATTCTATCAGCTCTCGTCAGCTGTCATCTCTATCATCTATCAGCCATCATATCTGTCGTCTATCTATCATCTATCTCTTTTATTTGTTCTCTCTAGAGATAATTTAATTTCACCTACATTCTAATCTATGTCTGAATATTGTGTTTTTGTCATTCTACCACAAACAGGAATGCATCAGGTTGTTTGTTTTTCCCTGAAAAATCATTAATTTCATTTGTAAGTAGACAATGGTGCTTCTATATTAGGGTTGTCATGTTTACATAGAATAATGTGGAAAAAACCCTCACCATCACTGTGCTGGCTAGTTTTACATCAACATGACACAAACTAGAGTCATCCAAGAGAAGGGAGCCTCAGTTAATGCGATGTCTCCATAAGATAGGGCTGTAGGCAAGCCTGTACGGCATTTTCTTAAATAGCAATTGATGTCACAGAGCACAGCCCATGTTAGTGAGGCAACCCTTGAACTGGTGGTCCTGGGTTCTGTAAGAAAGCAGGCTGAACAAGCTGTGGGGAGCAAGCCAGTAAGCAGCACTGCTCCATGGCCTTTACATCAGCTCCTGCCTTCACATTCCTGCCCTGCTTGAGTTCCTGCCCTCACGGCTTTTGATGAGCTGCTTTTGATGATGTATGGAACTGTGAGTTAAATAAACACTTCCCCCCCCCACCAAGTTCCATTTGGTCTTGGTGTTTCATCACAGTAATTGTAACCCTAACTGAGAAAATCACCAGCTGACATGAACCCAGTCGTGACAGGAAGAAGGACAATGCCTTTTCTCTTCTTAGCATGAAGGTTACAGGTACCAGACAAAAACAAATGGCTTGAAAATAGGTAATTGCTGGTTCTTCTGTAGTAACTGTTTTTGAATTGAGTGATCATCTGGTTGAAGAGCAATTGAGCTTGGGTCAGTGTAAATTCCTTGAAAAGTAATCCTTATTAGCTATTATATTCTATTCCTGCTGCTGCTTAGCAGAACGTGACCCATTGAGTGACTAAACAATCTAAATCAAATGCCAGTATGTCAGAATTCCAAAAAGAATTAGCAAGGTGGCCTTCTCTAGATGATCCAGGAGACAGAAGCTTCTCTGCCTTCTCCAGTTTCTCTTTCTACATTCCTCTGTTCACAGCCCTATTAGGGAATGTGCTTCAGCACGCACTACTCCATCTCCCACTTGCTCATGGATACTCAGTTCTCCTTCTGTGACTATAAAAGGTCTCTCTGGATAATGTCCCACAACTGCCCCCATCTCAGATGTGTATCTTCCTTTATCTGAGAGGAAATCACTCTAATAACAGCATTTATATGGAAATACACTGTTCATCTTCTATGTATTACCTTATTTTTTTAAAAAATAATTTAACCTCTAAAATGATGGTCTTTCTAAGGTGAAATGCAATAAACAGTAACTTTGTAGCCTGGTTAGGGCTCACTGGGTTCAATGCCAAACACCAACACACACACACACACACACACACACACACACACACACGCACACACGCACACACACACGAATTATAGTCATTGTAACCCTTGTTTCTTTACAATCATTTAATTTAATTATCTAATCTCTGTAATATCTTTTTCTAGGTCTGGTTCTGTCTCATTTCTTTGTTTTTATTTATTTTCTCTGACGTTTGGTTTTAATTTTTTGTTTTCTTGTTTTGTTTGAGACAGGGTTTCACTATGTCTCATACACTGGCTATAAACTGTCAATCCTCTTGCCTCAGGTTCCTGAATACTAGAATTCCACACATATGCCATTGCACCTGGATTCTCTGCCTTCATTTCACTCAAAATATAGGTTTCCAAAAAGAGAGCCTTGCCTTATCATGTTGCTTTATACATTTTCTTTCCTTTTCACCCCAAGCAAATATTCCTTAAAAGCTGTATGATTTACCCTTCCCCTTAATTTCTTAATGGTGAGTAGAAATAGTGGACGAAAGGCAAACGGGACATAAGTGGTGTTCGGGGTATGGGTTACCTGCTGTTTATCTATTTTTATGGTGCTGAGAGCTGTGGTATAGTGCTGAGATATTTAAAGTATAGGCATCTAATAAAGAACAGTTTAATCACTGTTGAAACTTACAAACTCTGGCTTAATTTTTAAAAGCATTCAATAGTGCCTCATGGGCATCTACCCTAAAAGGTGATAGATTCAGGGCTATAAGACCTGGTCAAGTATTAAATTGATGAAGCCGCTAACATCCCATGTCTGCTCAAGGTAGTTCATCCCTGATGATCTTGAGTTCTGAAACCTTGTTCTGCTCTCTTTGTGGTCACTAATGACCCTTCCTTCGAGGCCCTGTGCATGGCTTTGTAAACCTAAACAGGTTTCCAAAGGCTGTTCTCTAGAAATTACCAGAAGGTGACATCTATTGTATCTGCTCCATCATCTGCAATCTTCAATTTGTACCATTTTTAGGGTTTTGGAATATGGGAAATATTATAAAAGATCCCTGCTATCTTTAAATTCCTTGAGAACATTTAGAATCCACTAGGTTAAAGCTGAGTTCACAATTTCATCTCTAAGTGTTACCTTCTTCAATACAGGAACTTGGAAGAGCCATCTGTCTCCCTTCTGAATTCTTCCTACATTCCTTTCTAACTTCCTCCCTTCTCCTTCATGTTTCCTTTTTACTTTACTTTTCCCTCCTTTCTTTTTCTTTTTTTTATCCCTCTTATTCCTTGCAATTGTACAAGCTATAATAAATACAGAATCTAGCCTCTTCCTCCAAGTGTCATGAGCATAAACAGGACTTCTTTGACCTTCATCTTCCTGTGATGTTGTGCATAAACTCAGATGAAATAATAAAACTAATGGGTTGTTTGTTTGTTTGTTTGTTTGTTTGAGAAAGGGTTTCTCTGTGTAGCTCTGGCTGTCTTGAAACTCATTCTGTAGACCAGGCTGATCTTGAACTCACAGAGATTCAACTACCTCTGTTTCCCAAATGCAGGGATTAAAGACATGTACCACCACTGCCTAGCCTGACTTTTTAAAAACCTTTTTCATTTTTAAAAATTTATTGTAAGCATTTTCATGTGATTTAGAAAACAAATTGTCAAAACAGATAGTACCTTTAATACTTTGAATGGTTAAAATAGCAGTGTTTCCTTCACTTTCTTCTTGACAAAAAGGCTGATGCTGCCATATGTAACTTCCTCACCAAAGCTTAAGTGTTGAAATGATTATTTTTCTTAAAGATAGCACATACACAAATCTATGTTTATTTGCTAAGTGCCTCTATTATCTAAAATATTTTTAAACACATTAGAACCTGCCTCTGTGACAGTCTCAAGCTCTGTCATTACATGTTAATCACCCTCTGTTTGATTAAGAATGACAGGTTTCGAGTTTACCTTATTCACAAAATTTGGGTTCAATCTCTTTTGCTTATTTTTAGATGACAACTCAAAAGACGAATGTTTATCAGTTCAAGAACAGTCAAGAGAATATGCCCACACAGGATCAAAACCCTTTAAGTTTTACCCAGTAACTTGCTATAACTGGAATAATGAAAAAAAGGTGAGAGGTGCCAAATGAAAAGTTTAATAACTTAGATGGAGAAATTTATTTTGCAGGCAAATATACGAACAAAAAAATCTAAATATAAAACCATCTATTCCCCTATACTTACTAGAATGGTTACTGTGGAGTGGTCAAATTATGAATAGTTTTAATTGTATTCATCCTTTAATTTCTAGAATATATGCAATTACCCTTTCAATCAAATGCAAAGAAAAAATGTATTATCAGCTCTTAAAGATACTTCTAAATACAAATTGTAAAATGTTGTCAGTCATGATATGCACAGTAATAGCCTGGAAGTCCTCCAAAGTGTATGGATGTATTTTGGTTACATTTGTAGAAACTCTTGTATTCATTTAAAGTAGAAATGTGTCAGTAAAGGATACACATTTCTAGAGTACAACCAACTTCTCCCTATAGCAGTTGAAATGAACTAGAAGCACAGTTCAACTGAAATCCTGAAAATCATTTGCACTGAGTCATGGTCAGAGCACATGGGATTATTGTCAGTGGTCTGGGTTTAGCCATGATGTTTCTGAGTCTTTTGGTAGCTTACTAAAAAGCACTATAATAAAAGTGCCCACTGCTTACAAAGTAGCAAAGGGACTTTATCCAAATATTAAGAGCTGGCAAGATGACTCAGTGCCATCTTTGGGTTTGGGGCTTTGAGCATTTGCTGCCCAAGCAATAAGACCTCATTTCAATGGCTAGATCCCAAGTGGGAAGCCAAATGCTATGGTGTTCATCTTTAATCCCATCATTTCTAGCTACATAGTTTTAATTGTATGTTTCCTTCTTTAACTTCCCTGTGCTTGCCTGCCTTGCCTATATGTGACTACTTATTGCCTGGACCTAGTGGCCCTAGTTTCTTGGGTCAGCTAGCAAATGATGACTAATGAGCTTTGCAATAACATACTTAGAAGTGAGCACTTGCCTTATCTAGGCTCACGGCAAAAACAAAATAGAGCCCTTCCATATCTGAAACTTAGAAAGTCCTTTCAGCCAGTGGCTTGATGATGGATAAATACTAGATTAGTTGTGTTCCATTAATGATGTTACCCATCATTAATGTAGAATACACTGGAGGAAAAAAAGGCTTAGATGGATCATCATTTAAATAACACTAGAGTTCTCCCAGATGTAGGGTGTAGAAGCTCAGAAGAGATGAGGTCAATCATGCCATTTCAAAAAGCTGAAGTGACTACATTTCCACCTTTTCCCGGATAAAGAGTGACCTTTGTTTTTACTGGAGTCAGTGCCCTTCAGTCAGTCTCAGCATAATTCTATTCAGTAAGGCTGGAGGAACGGAGAAGACATGCACAGCAATACAAACAGTGATTTCTAAAAAGTATCTCTTCTTTATTATTCGAGAACTTCAAACTTTCATACACGTATACAATGAATTTCAATCATACATGCTCCAATCTCCCCCTCCAATTTCTCCAGTTTCCAGGTTCTGCACAAACCCAACTGTTTCCTCTTCCCAATGATTAGTGAGTTTTGAGCACTCCAGCTACAGTTAGGAATTAGATTCACCAAAGTCACAGGTCTAAAATCCTTGGTCTCCAAGGTGCCCTGGCATTAGGAAAGCGCCCTTGCAGGTACCACAAAGCAGATGATATAACCAGGCACAAACTGAAATCCCAAAACTGTAGCTCAAATCAACCTTTTCATACATTGGTTTCCTCAGGCATCTGTATAGTCATGAAGAGCTGCTGAACACAAACCTCAATTTTATTTTCTCTTTTATTCTCCTAATTTTCTGGGTGCTAGTCTTCTGAATTTCGTCTCTGTATCCCTAAGACCAGACCTAGATTATATTATAGATATGCCTTATCAGAAGGGCTTGGGACAAGAAGTGTAGGGACAAATGAAGTCCTAAGTGAATGTGGATTGTTGAGATGGTGTAATGCCTCAGACCAATGGGAATGGCATGGGCTTCCCCTGGGGAGGCTCAGGGGGACATCAAAGCCTTCCCTGGATTTGAGTGTGAATGTTGACATTGTGTGCAGAAAATATCCACTATAGCTTTGTCCCCTGGATGTTTATAACCTGAAGATTCCTCTTACAGAGACTGTTCTTACCAAGATTAGCTAAACCTATCTTTTTTTCTAACAGTATGTAGTAACCCTACCTCCCTGTTCAACAGTATATAATAAACACACTGAGCTTGGAGGTGGGCAATGGCTGGGGCTTCTCCATCAGAGTCCAGGGTACTCCATCTCAGCCATTCTATACCTGGGCCTGCGTATTTGACCTTTCTTCAATCCCTCCCTGTCCCAGTCAGGTCAATCCCTGGAGCTATGCAGACCATGGAAAAGGGGTGTTTGAGATAACAATTTTTAAAAAGATTCTAGACTATTTCCCTATATACATAATAAGACGTCTTCGGGACGAAATCCAATTCTGTACGTGAGATTCATTGATGTCACATATGCACCATGTACACATAGCTTGAGGTGGTTTTCTACACTGTCTTTGAGGAGAAAATAATCATTCTGTCCACAGCAGCAACGCTGGGCATGAGTCTCACATGTCATTTCAAATGCTTAGCTGTAAGCCAGAAAAAGTGATGCTGACATGCTGGAGTTTCCTCATATCCAGAGGAGACGAATGCAGCCAAAAATTATGTCAGAAGCAGCATGACAGTCATTGAGCCTTGAGATCTCTTGACCACACCATGACCTCTCACATGAGGTCACAGAGAATTCCCCGTGCACGGCATCACGTTTGTGCTCAGACCTCTGGATTTAACAACATCTTGAATTTTTGGATTAGGGGTGTTTTACACCCCTAATGTGAATGCCAAGTTCACACCAGAAAACTTTATGTCTTTATGATAGTCTATCAGGTGGCCTTTTTCCTTGTCTCTTCAAGGTGGCTGTAACAAGCCCTGGTGAGCTTTAAACTGGCGAAGTTCAATGCCTACAGGTAAAGCAAAGAGGGTTCCACATGGCATCAGCTAGAACTGATCTCAGGGCGACACACACAGATGTGAGGAAGTGTGAAGCTGCTTCCCAGGGACAGAGTTCATATCTCTGCCCCACTTATTTGGCTTTCTGTGTAAATTTATTTTATTGTTTGTATATATATTTATTTATTTTTCTTTTTTTTTAATTCATCTTACATCCTGTCATAGCCTCCTCCCTCCTCCCTTCCCAATTCTCTCCTCCCTTCCTTCCCCCTCTCATTTTCCTTAGAAAAGGGGAGCTCCCTTTCCTATCCAGCCCACCTCATCAAGTTGCAACAGGGCTGAGCGTGTCCTCCTCCCCTGTGGCTTGGCAAGGCAGTCCTGCCAGGGGAAAGTGATCAAAGGGCTGGCAAGAGAGTTCTTGTCCAGTGCAGTTCCCACTTCCCTTACTAGAGGATCCACATGAGTCTAAGCTGCCCATCTGCTACATCTTTGTAGGGGGCTTGGGGCCAGTTCATGCATGGTCCTTGGTTGATGCTTTAGTCTCATCAAACCCCTCAGGGCCCTGGTTAGTTGGCTCTGTTGGTCTTCTTGTGGTGCTCCTGTCACCTCCAGGTCCTTTTCTCTTTCTTCCCACTTTTCCACAAGGCACCCTAAGCATCGCCCAATGTTTGGCTGTGAGTCTCAACATCTGTTTTGAGGAACTGCTGGGTAGGGCTTCTCAGAGGACAACTCTGTCAAGCTCCTGTCTGCAAGTTTAGCAGGGCATTTTTCAGTGTCAGAGGTTGCACTCTCCTCGAGGGTGGGTCTTTGGTTGGGTCAGGCATTGGTTGGGCGTTCCCCCAATCTCTGCTCTGTCTGCTCTATATTTACCCCTGCATACCTTACAGGCAGGGTAAATTTTAGACCAAGGTTTTTCTGGGTGGTTTGGTGTTCTCCCTTTGCAAAGAGAATAGTCTAGCTAGTGGGTGTCCTCTTTAGTTTTTATGGCCTCTGCTACTAGGAGTCTCTTGAGTATCCCTTATATCCTCTCAGGAGCCTTCCCTGACTTAGGTCTCCAGCTTGTCACAGAGATACCCCCACCCTCCATTTCTCTTTTCTCTGCAGGCCTTCTGTCCTCTCGCCCTTGCTCTCCTAGTCTGATCTCCACCCTCTTAACTCTCTGTGCCCCCTCTCCTACTCGTGTTCCCTCTCTTTAGCTACTACCTCTGTCTATTCTATCTCCCTTTCCAAGTGAGATTTATGCATCCTACCTTAGATCCTCTATGTTATTTATCTTCTTTGGGTCTGTGCTTCACAGCATACTTATCCTGTATTATATGGCTAGAATTCACTTAGAAGTAAGTACATACCATGTGTGTCTTTCTGGGTCAGGGTTACCTCACTCAGAATGATCTTTTCTATTTCCATGCACTTGCCTGCAAATTGCATGATTTCTTTGTTTTTAATAGCTGAGTAGTATTCCATTGTGTAAATGTACCACAATGTCTTTATCCGTTCTTTGGCTGAGGGATATGTAAGTTGTTTCCAGATTATGGCTGTATTGAATAAAGCTGCTATGAACATAGTTGAGCAACTGTCCTTGCTGTGTGGTAGAGTCTTTTGGGTATATACCCAGGAGAGGTATAGCTGGGTCTTGAGGTTAAGCTATTCTCACATTTCTGAGAAAGTGCCAGATTGATTTCCAAAGTGGCTATACAAGTTTACACTCTCCCTCCCACCAGCAATGGAGGAGTGTTCCCCTTTCTCCACACCCTGGCCACATGTGCTGTCACTCGAGATTTTGATCTTAGCCATTCTGACTGGTGTGAGATGGAATCTCAGGCTTGTTTTGACTTGCATTTCTCTGCTGACTAAGGAAATTGAGCATTTCTTTAAGTGCTTCTCAGCCCTTCAAGATTCCTCTCTTGAGAGCTCTGTTTAGTTCTGTGCTCTATTTTTTTATTTGGGTTATTTGTATATCAGTATTTGATTCCTGAGTTCATTATATATTTTGGATATTAGCCCTTTGTTAGATGTACCATTGGGGAAGATCTTTACCCAATCTCTAGATTGTCATTTTGTTCTATTCACAGTGTCCTTTGCCTTACAGAAGCTTTTCAGATTATAGAGGTCCATTTTATTAGTTGTTGATCTTAGAGCCTGAGCTGTTGGTGTTCTGTTCAGGAAGCTGTCTCCTGTGCCAATGAGTAAGAGGCCCTTTCCCATTTTCTCTTCTAATAGGTTAGTGTATCTATTATTATGTTAAGGTGTTCCATCCACTTGGATTTGAGTTTTGTGCTGGGAGATAAATATGATTTATTTGCATTTTTGTACATGTAGACATCCAGTTAGACCAGCACTATCTGTTGAAGATGCTGTCTTTTCTCTATTGTATGATTTTGGCTCTGTTGTCAAAATTCAAGTGACAGTAAGTACATGGGTTTACTTCTGGGTCTTTGCTTTTAATCCATTGATTGACCAGCCTATTTCTTTGCCAGTACCATGCATTTTTTATTACTATTGCTTTGAAGTATATCTTGAAGTCAGAGATGGTGATACTGCCAGAAGTTCTTTTATTATATAAGATTATTTTAGCCATTCTGTGTCTTTTGTGTTTCTATATGAACTTCAGAATTGTTCTTTCAAGGTCTGTAAAGATCTGTGTTGGTGTTTTGATGGGGATTGCATTGAATCTGTAGATTGCTTTTGGTAAAATGGCCATTTTTACTATGTTAATCCTACTGATCCATGAACATGGGAAATCTTTCCATCTTCTGATATCTTCTTCAATTTCTTTCTTCAAAGACTTGAAGTTCTTGTCATACAGGTCTTTCACTTGCTTGGTTAGTGTTACACCAAGATACTTTATATTATTTGTGACTATTGTGAAGAGTATAGTTTCCCTAATTTCTTTCTTATCCCGTTTGTTCTTTGTGTACAGAGACTACTAATTTTTTTTTTAATCTAGTCACTTTGCCAAAGCAATTTATCACATGTAGGAGTTCTCTGGTGGAATTATGGAGTTCACTTAAGTACACTATCATATTGTCTGCAAATAGCCATACTTTGACTTCTTCCTTCCCAATTTGATCTCTTTTTTAGTTGTCTTATATTTCTGGCTAGAATTTCAAGTACTATATTGAAGAGGTTTGGAGAGAGTGAGCAGCCTTGTCTTGGACCTGATTTTAGTGGAAATTGCTTTAAGTTTCTCTTCATTCAATTTGTTTGATGTTGGCAATTGGCTTACTATATATAGCCTTTATATGTTTTGGTATGAGCTTTGTATCCCTGATCTCTCCAAGCATTTCATCACGAAGGGTGTCGGATTTTGTCAAAGGCTTTTTCTGCATCTAATGAGATGACCATATGATTTCTTTTTTTTTTTTTGAGTTTGTTTATATGATGGATTATATTGATAGATTTTTGTATGTTGAACCATCTTTGCATGCCTGGGATGAAGCCTCCTTGATCATGGTGGAAAATGTATTTGATGTGTTCTTGCATTTGGTTTGCTATTATTTTATTGAGTATTTTTGCATGGATATTCATGAGTGAAATTGGTCTCAAATTCTTTTTGTTGAGTCTTTGTGTGGTTTAGGTATCAGGGTGACTGTGGCTTTGTAGACTGTGGCTTCATAGAGTGAGTTTGACAATGCTTCTTCAGTTTCTATTTTGTGGGATAGTTTGAGGAATATTGGTATTAGCTCTTCTTTGAATGTCTAGTAGAATTCTGAGCTAAAACCAGGCATATGGGGAGCAGGTGGCTGTCCATCTACAAGCCAAAAGCTGACCCGGCCTCACACAGACATCCTCTGGTTGGAGGACAATGGAACTTGGGGTCCCAGGCTCAGCTCATCTCCACTGAGTTCAATGTCTCTGCTGGGCTTGGTGTCCATGACCCAGGTGGGCCTGGCAGATAGGGAGCAGGTAGAAAGATCTCCAAGGGGAATGCTGGTCTGGCACCCGCAGGCTTCCTCAAGATGGAAAAAAATGGGGCTTGGGTCCCAGCTCACCTCCACTGGACTCTGTCTGTCCAGCTTCTGCTCTTGAAAGCAGGATCCTGTAAATTTATTTTAAATACATGAGTACATAAACTCTATTAAGGTATAAAACAATATACATTGATTCTCTTCTTCAATAAATTGTTTAGTATATGATGTGTGTAGCTATATGCCTTTTAGCATTGTAAAGGAGTTAAGTTTGATTATAGATAGAAATAGTTAATGAATAGGTCTTCAGAGAAATGCACACTTACTATGACAGTGATTGGAAGAACAATCAGATGCCAAGGATATGAGAACCTGATGCCTACTGAAAGGCCTGATTGAACTGAATAACAAGACAAGTGATGGCTACATGGTTGATCACTGTGTTATTCCTGCAAGTTTTCTTCAAGTTTGGCTTTGCAAAATAAATAGTTGGAGTCAGTAGACTCGTGTTTCAAGGTGCTGTGTGAAGAAGAAACTAGGAAGGCATGATAGGATGGAGCCTTGCAGGAGCCTGTCAGGAGGCAAGCAATAGCCCAGAACAGCCATGCTGGTGGACACTAAGAGTAGAGGTGGAGGTCAAGTTAAATGTACTTTGGAAGTAAAATCAATAGCATTTTAATGACTGACCATAAGAAAGTGAAATAACGAGAGCAATTAAGGATCAGGGAAAAACACCAAAGAAGCCAGTTTTCGCCTATTGGGCAGCTATGACAAAATAGCCTAGATTGAGCAGCCGATACAATTCTGGAGGCTGCAAATCAGGGCAGTCAGTGTCTGGTGAACACTGGCTTTTCCTCACATACACAAGTATTGAAGGGTCTCTTTCATGAGAAAAACCAGTTTCCTTCATTTGTGGCTTGTAGACTTAGATTTTTCACCAAAGCTACTTTATTTAGGATTCCTAAAAGCTTCTACCTCCCTTCTATCCACTGAGCAGAGGTAGGGGAGGAAGAAGGTTATTAGGTAAAGGGGGCTATAGAGCTTTTTAGAAGTAACTTCTTTGGGATGAGTCCACTCTTCATTGTCTGGATACCAGCAGTCCAGTCCAAAGGCCAACACCAAGCAGCTACACGAATCAGCACAGGTCAGCAAAAGCCTCGGGACTCAGCTGGACTGCCCCAAGAAGCTCTCTGGAACGTTTCTTTCTGCAAAATCAAGTGTTGGAGCGTGAAGATCGGCACAGTGATGTCAATCCAAAAAGCGATGTCTCACTGTCCGTGGGCTCCTGTTATATGTCTTCTCCTCAGTGTCCACCCATGGATGTTCTCAGCTGGCCTAAGGTACACCCCTAGAATGAGAGCTCACAGCAAAACATCACATGCTCTCTCTCACAAGCCAGCCTCCAGAAAACATCACACGACTCAACTGAGTCTTCAAAGAAACCATAAACTTCCACTTCAGGGGCCTCTCCGTAGGACCCCATCTCTTGATGCCGTGATATTTTAGGTGGAGATATGGGGGTTAACAGGCTGTGCATAATTGTTCTGTCCACAGCAACAGTGCGGGCATGAGTCACTGCGATGCTCAGTGGAAGCCAGGGCAACTCCTACATGCTGGAGTTTCCCTGTGTCCAAAGGATACAAATGCAGCCAGAGAACCACGGGGCTTAACTCTGAGATCTGAGCTTTCCCATTGGCTCCTTATAAAGAGGATGACAACACTGTAAATACTATTCTTCACTCATTCGTGCATTTCCAGTGACCGCATTCCCAGGAACTTAAATTAGTCAACGGGGCTTTGACAAGTAGATGGATTCTCAACGGGCGTCTTCAAAATTTCTGCGGAGAGAAAACTGGCTAGGCCTGAAACCATAAGCTTAATGCAGTTTGCTGAGGCTATGCAGTTTTGTTCTGTTCAGGCCAACATGTTCCTTGGTATTTTATGCAAGAGCTGTTATGCAGTCACACCGAGGGGAAGTTTCAACGAGAAGAGGGAATTATGAGAAATGCCCACACTTCCTATTTCCTAGATCTATTTTAGTTGGTGGCAATTACAATTTACTACGCAACACTCAAAATATAAAACGGTGCTATGTGAAAGGATATAACAGTGACAGATTTGCAGCCTCCAAGCGTGACTTCAAAATATTGGTGCCGAAAAGGTTTCCTGTTCCGGAAGGCAGTTGAGACTACAAAGCCCACGCAGGTGAGGATGCTGGTGTGAGTGAGTGCTCTGCACACTCTGGATGCTGAGCAAAAGCTGTGCAGGGTGGGTGGGAGGCGCTGCCACCCGCAGATGGAGCCGACCTTCCGTGCCAATCACACCATGCTATGGCGCATACAGCGAGCAGAGCGAGGAAATCCTGAGAAGCAGGGAAACTGAGAGCATAAGGCTCAGAGCTGAAAATCAAGAAGGAAAGCCAAGAGTTTAGGGGGAAATGCAGAGGCAGGGTTATGTTGGGAGAACGTGCCAGTGTCTTGTCTCTTCAGCCCTCTCCACTCTCCTTGGCCGGAAGCTTGAGTCAGCAAGGGCTGGAACGCCTCTGCAGCCAGCTGCTTTCAGTCATTAAGAACCACTGCAGGAAGCCTGAGGGTGAGCCCAGGAGAGGTTTGTTTCTTCCCTGTCTACAGGGTGGCTGAATTATTGACCGTCGGTGATAAGATAATCATTAATGCTCCCTTGGGACGTACTCCTTGCTCTAACGCCGATTCTGAGATGGGCAACGGCCTCCCACGAGCTCTAGCCCAAGGGGATGACATCACCACCAGGCTTTTTACTTTTAACTCTACTCATTTCTCTACGCTGTCATTTCATTAAATGCTCAGAAAAATGCCTGTCCATGATCCTGACTCATACAGAGAATTGCAAGGTCCCCTATTCAGTTTCAAGGAGCGTGATTAAGAACACAATGGAAAGTGTCCTGATATGCAGGGGTGGTGTAGCTCTGCCCCAGGGAGTAAAAATGAGGTCTCCATGTACCAGAAAGAGGGCAGGCTCTCTGTCCTCTTGCACTTGAACCAATCTTCATTCCTTACACTGTTTTTACTTTACTTAACCAATGCCCCTGATCAGAGTTCCTGTCTGGGATCTCATTCCTGCCCACCTACAGATAGGTGAGAACCCGGTGCTCCAGACAATCAGCCCGGTGAAAGGTAGTTCTAAACCAAGCACACGTTCCAACTATAAGGTATGGGCATTTTAGGATTAACCTTGAGAGCATCCTAAAGTGGACGCCAACATTCACCCAACTCTGGCTTCCCGACCAAGTTTCTGATATTCGAGAGAATGTGGTCTGTGTTCTATTGGTCGTCAGCACAGCAAGAATGCTAGCTGGGTTTTATTCGTAAAGGGGGAGGTGTCATACCTTATCATAAATAATTAGAACATCTTCACATCAGTTACTGTGTTCTAGGATTACAGTAACTAAAATAGATTCTGAAGAGCTGTTTAACGATAGAAACAACCGGGTAAATTGAACACGCGGACGACCAATATGCCTACCTCAGCCCTCTCTCATCTGCACAACCACCACTTTTCTGCACTGCCAGGGAGCAGCCCTGGCTGTCACCTTTACAGGGTAGCTAATGAACACAGAGCACCAGGGGTTGGGAAGATACTTGGCTACAATACCCACAATTAGAAGCTGACCCTGAGAGAAAAGTAACCGAAAGGCTGTACTTGATTGAATTCAAGTGACACTGTTCGAGCTCAGATGGTAGAAGTGAGAGACTCTGGTACCTCTCGGACACAATAGCAGTGGTCCAGAATGGTTTGTTATTAAAACTACTCAAAAGTCCTCTCAAAGGAAAGAGCTCCTCTTTCCTGCCTCTTGGCTAAGAGTGATTTTCCCCCCCATTTTATAAAAATTGTGGTCCAAGTTTCACGAGGAGGCTCTAGAAAGTTATCTTTTACTCGGTCAGAATTACAAGTATGTGCCAAGCTATAGTGAGGATGGTTGTAATGTAACATTAGAGTTATATTGCACAATAGGAGGTTTAGAAAAGAAATGAATGAAAGAACCAAACCACAGAAGAGTCACACTAGCTCACTTCACTTCTAGGCATGGGAATGCCGCTGGTCTGCTGGTGTGGTAATGACGGGAGCATGGGGAGACAAAGCCGAACAGAGACTGCAACCCTAAAGCTCAGAAAACTGTGTCCAGGATGTCACATGACTGATGCAGTCTCAGGAAAGATGTGCCTTAACCATATACCATCCAAAAGCTAAGCGGTCGGTGTTTAACCAAACACTTAAAAAGTATTTGTATTTTGTACAGCGCCCTCTCCAAAGGGTCTTGGGTAAGACTTTCTGTATCTAATTCTGCTCTAAGAAGCAGGCTCTGAAAAAAAGAATACAGAAAAGAAACTTTAAAATGTGTATACCAGATGATACACACAAAATTAAAATAAGTCATTATCAGAGACAAGAAACTGGGCCAGAGCACCCTCCATTGTGAGAAATTGTTTTATTCTTTCTGATACAGCAGAGCTGTGTTCAATAGAGCAACAGCAGGAAAATACAATGTTTGACAAGAGAAACTTCAACACTTTCAGGTGACAATGTGAACCCAGTGGACAAAATACCTGGTCACTCTAGGTAAGGGAGGATGAGGAAGGATGGTGGTAATCAGAAAAACAATGGGCTTACAGTAGCTTGATAGTTTACCCAAAAATTCATTTTATAAAAACATTTTTAAAATACTCAGAAATGGTTTTTACCACAGCAAGCATGAGGTGGGGTTCTCCCTCTCAAAACTACCTACCTGCTATTCTTGGGAAGACAATTGATTACATATCCAAATGAGTTAACCACAGGCATATAGAGCCTGACCTTTAGAAGAACACTTTTGATGCTGTGCCATAGAAAGGGTGCTCTGTCAGACAGCTATTAAGCTGGGAACAAGCTCAGACCTTGGCTGGGAAGGTACAGCCGTGAGCTGTGTCAGATGGAGACAGCCTGCAAAGAGCCATGGAGCAGTCTCCTCCATGTACTAATGAGGTGAGGTGGAAAGGAAAGAAAATGCTCAATAAAGCCAGCCAATCTTCAGAGGCTGGGATTCAGGGAAATTGAGGAGGGAAGCTCTATTAATGGGTAGGGAAGCTCTCCTTTTCAGGCACTACTTGTAGTCTGTGGCAATTGTGTGGGGTCGGGTGGGGGCTTACAGATTCTTCCTGGTGAATTTGTGTTTTCTTTAACAGTCCACCAAGTTTACAGAAGAGCACGCTGTTTCCAGGAGCTTTCATTTCATCATCAACAGGCCAGGCAAACATATCTGTTTTACAGGCAAACAAGAGAGGTTCACAAAGCCCCACTAACTCTGTCTGGTTAACAACAATACACCCTCACTGTGCCCTGCTCAACAGCTGTGAACGGGGTTGGATATTGCACAATCAGGTGTTCAAGAAAAGCAGAGGTATATAGTGCTCCTGCATATTAAGGCTCCTAATTCTGGCTTGAAATGTGAGGAATAATGGACCATGGGCCTAACCTAGGCTGCACACACAGACTATGAGTCAAATGGCAAAGGAAAAGAATCTTCTCTGCTGATAATTAAAACACGTGAAATGAATGTTTCAACATCCTATACATAAAATTTTACTAGAACACAACCATGCTCCTTTGTTTGTTTATTCAACACGCTTACTTTCATGACAGGAGGAGAACAGAGCCCGACACAAAGACTCTATGGCTGTAAGTATTAAATTATTTGTTATCTAGAATTTTGGAGAAGATTTCCACATCTTGCTTTGGGTTAATGGTTTATATCCAAACTTTCTTCCTTTTTCTTCTTCTCCCCACCCCATTTTCCGCTTTCTTTTTTCTTTCTCTTTTCTATCTTTTTTCTTCCCACCCCCTTTTCTGTTTCTCCCTTCTTTCCTTCCTCTCTTTCTATCAGTAGAGAAAAAGGGCCCCTACCTGGAGGTCTTCCCACAATTCTTTGCTCTCCAAAATGAAGCCAGATAATGGCCTCAGAGGTCCCTTCAGATTGAGGGAACCCAGGATCAAGGTCTGAGCCTTCTTTCTCTCCATCCAAATGGAACAGACAACAGAGAACACCCAACCTCCGTTATCTTGACACTTGCTTAAGTACAGTAACTTCCTCAGGTATTTCCTTCCTTGTACTTCCTATAAGAAACACATCATCTTTTCCTTCCCAGCATATGGCACTTGGCAAAACTTAATAAATAGTAATGTCTTAAATATTAGTGGTTGAAAAAATTAGGGACATAAGTCCAGTCAACAATTCAGACGAAACACGAATGTTTCATAGCTCTAACATTGTCCCACTTCCCATTGTGGTAGTTTGAATGAATAGTCTCCATAGGCTCATGTATTTGACTTCTTGGTCCCTAGTTGGTGAACTTTTTGAGAAGGATTAGGAAGTATGGCCTTGTTTAAAGGGTGTGGCCTTGTTGGAGGAGGTGTGTTACCGGAGAAAGGCTTTGAGGTTTTAAAAGCCCTCACCAGGCTCAGTCTTATTCTCTTTTTGCCTGCCACCTCCAGAAAAGGATTAAGTTCTCAGCTGCCACTAGTGAGCCATCCCTACCTGCCTGTTGCCACAATCACCACCACGAAGGTCATAGATTAACTCTCTGCAACCGTAGGAAAAGCCCCCAATTAAATACTTTGGCCTAAAAGTTGATGTTTCTTCACAGCAATAGAACAATAAGTAAGATACCTATCCATTTTTAAAACATCCTTTTTCTTCTGTAGCAATCCCAAAATTAGCTGAGAAGAATAAATGTATGGTTTCTTATGCTAAAACAACAACAACAACAACAAACCACAAGTAAACAATTTATACCATGCCTAAAGCAAAGCAGCTTTAGAAACACTAGAAAAAGAACTGTCATTAGTTTAATACCGGTAACTGGAAATGACTGATAAAAAAGAAACGTGAGGTCTTACTTCAGTATGTCTGTGGCCACCTGCCTTACAAAAAGAACTTATAGGTTTATTGGAGCCCATAGTGTCAGTCTTTCACGACAGAGAAGATGGTGAAGAAGCTCATTTCCTGTTGTCAGGACAGTGTGAGGGAGCAGGTTAATATCATACAAGACCAGAAGAGAGAGGATAAAACAGGAAGTAGGCAGGTATAACATTCCTGGTCACAGACTCCCAGTGGCTCACGTACCAAAACTTTGTCAACGACCAGCTTTGACACCCAGGGTTAACTAAGGTAGAGCATGGAATTGGTGAGTGGCCACTCAGCTGACTTTACTCTCAGGGAACAAAATTTAATTTCCTGGGGCCGACGAACTCCTCTGGAGCCTGCCGAAAGCTCTTTGGAACCAGCAGGAAACTTTTTGGGGCCGGTGGGAAAAAAGGGGAGGAAGAAAAATATACACACACATGCACACTTGGTGGATGAAGCAAACTTCAACAAGCTCCATCAACTTTAAACATACATACATACATACATACATACATACACTCACATTGGTGGATGAATCAAAGCTCCTACAAGCTCTAAACATTTTACATAGACACACATACATATTTGATGGATGGAGCAAAGCTCCGACCAATTTCAGTATATATACATATTCATATTGTGTGATTGGAGCAAAGCTGCAATAAGTTTTTTTTCTCTCTTGTGACTTATGTATCCCAGCAAATGATCTATTTTTCTTTAAGTGAATGATTACAATGAGTATACATAAAAAAACATGTTTCCTAATACCCTCACATATTCAAATGTTTTATGTATTATAGGTGAAAAAAAATGTGAAAAACAAATTATTCCCAGGAACCCACATACATTTGTAACTAAGCAACTTGTTATAGATTAACAAAGTGTAAGTAAGCAAGATAATTTTCCCAGCCAGCTTCTTTTATTGGCAGGCTGAAATTTGCATTTACTAAGAAAGAATCAATTATTCTATTATTTATCTTAAAAACGTAATCTTATAAAAATCGTAAAAGAAATCACAAATCTTAAAAGAATCACAAATCTTGGCTGTCCCCAACTTACTTTGTAGATCGGGCTGGCCTCAAACTCACAATGATCCACCTGCCTTTGCCTCCCCAGGTGCCGAGATGACAGGTGTGCACCACTGTGCCTGGCATACAAATCTAAACTTTTATACAAAAAAAGAAAGAAAGAAAGAAAGAAAGAAAGAAAGAAAGAAAGAAAGAAAGAAAAGAAAATTAGTCATTGCTACTTTAAATCCTCAGTGTGCACATCTACTCATTAACAATTCTTTTATTAAACCATATCAGGAAGCTGAGGACAAAATTGGGTACAAGAAATTACTCATCAACTTGATCACTAGCTTAGCTTTAACAGGAGAGTCACATCAGTCAGTGAGAATCGGGCTGCCATTGTTCTTTTATCCTGACCCCCCAAAATACCTAGCTCAACTATTAAGAGGATACCTTTCTGAACTCCAAATTGTTCCCTAAGATTTTCAACATCAAAAATATATTAACCTAACTTTACTAACAATCCACATCTCCAAATTCTTTCCAAGGGTGGTGGTCATTGCTAAGAATCTACATCTCTTATGTTCTTTCCAACGGTGATAATAGAATCATTAACGTGCTCTAGCAGCAATGCTTGAAAAAGATCAATAACTGTAATTGTAAGTGCCAATAATACTGCCCAGTGAGGGGCTGGACACCCCCTTAGATTTTTCATATAATTTAAAGAGTAGGAGAAACATGAGGGCAACAAAAAGAGCAAAGCATGAAGTCCTCAGGACATGTAGTCCTAAGGGCTTCACCTTTCTGAGGCACACCCATCATAGTTTTGTTCACAGGTGGGCTGCATTCCAGAGCTCTAAAGCCATTTGTTGTTCCTCTTGCCTGGCCCCCAACAACAACAAAAACACAAAACAAAACAAAACAAAAACTCCTAAAATTAATGACAGTCGCTGAGGGCCAATGGTTCTGAAATGTCCCCATTGGCAACATTTTAGATTCAAGCAATAACAAACATACCAAGAAAAACTCTTTTCTGGAGGAAAATCGGAATAGCTGAAAGCCTACCCACTAATCATGCTGTTCTAGTTTGACTGTGTTGCTGAAATAAAACACTGACCCAAAGCAGCTCAGGGAGGAGAGGGTTTATTTCATCTTACTGTTTACAGTCCATCACCCAGTAATGTCTGCACAGAAATTAAAGCAGAGGCCATAGAGGAATACTGCTTACTGGCTTGTTCCCTGCCCATATGCAGCCATCTTTCTTCTATCACCCAGGACCACATTCCCAGATGCGGCATGGCCCACAGTGGATTGTACTCTTCTGCATCAGTCATTAATCAAGGAAATCCCCCACAGACATGCCCACAGGTCAGTCTGAGGGAGGCAATACCTCAGTGGAGTGGTCTCTCTAGATCATGTTGCACTGACAACAACTAATCAGCACGTAGGTTGTTCTATAAGCAAGGTGAGCTAATATTTCAAAATAATTGCTTGTCCATCCACTGCTCAACCAAATTAGCCATGTTTCTGTTCATGGAATGTGATCAGATTCTATGTAAACAGTAGTCCTTATTGCCACTTTCCATACTTCTGGAGGAAGTGTTAGAATTGATTGACGTAAACTAAGTGTAGCGCTTGCTCCTTCATCTTCTGTCACTAATGACCTTTTGCATATTCAGTGATCACCAGGAGCTGAGAGTCAATCTCCTGCTCAGACTTGCTGCATTTCTTAGGGATTAGTGGATCCCTGAGATACAAAATGAGCTGTGAGCTGATCCTGTCCTTTGTGACGATGGCTCTGCTACTGCAGCAGAGAAGACAAATGGTGAATTCAGACCATTGTGATTAAGCTATCTCAGGGAGGGCCAAGGGCAGGCAAAGAAAACTTGTTCTAATAGAGACTGTAAAGAAACTATTCACCTATCATTATTACGAAGACCTTTAGCAGACTTGGGCACACCCAACACCTCATCTTGAGGCATAACAGGAAAGGGCAGAGAAATATTTTAGAGGGTTCAAATGACAGCTCTATTTCACAAAAGTTGTGTGCGAGGCATGGGGTCCTTGGTGGAGCTACTTCACTGACTGAAAATAAAGTGCCAGGTTAGGGTATCCACCACTGTCTTCCATTGTCCTGTGATCACCTGCTAGGCGGGGCTTCCAAATTAACTGAGCCCAACTAAGAAGCCATGGGTCAAAAGACGTTCGCAGTCCCAGTTGGTTTTCCTTAGAAGTCTTCCTCCCCCCCACCTCAGGCAACGAACAATGAAAAAAAAAATGGCAGAGAAAGGGTAGTAGAAGTGAACTAGTGGAAAAAGACCAGCATGTAAGCCAACGTATGAAATATTCCTCCATATCTTTCTTGTGTCTTGAAGCTAACCAACTGGGCAACTCTAATTTTCCTGTGCATTTTTTTTTTTACTCTCCGAGCAAAGAGAGAAGGTCTTCACTAGCAGATTGCTAAGACAGTAGTCGGTTGCAGAGTAATAACTGACTAGTGTAAGAAATTTAATCGCCTGAAAATTTCAAAAAGTTGCTGTCATCTCCTAACTTGTCTCAAAATGCCACAGGAAGCCTCTTATGAAACAGAGAAATAACACTTAAGTTCTCTATACTTGAGTTTCCATTGACATAGAGTTCTTTTATTATGGATTCCTCCTTAGTTTATCATATCGCAGCCAAACTAATATGATAACACGCTGACATTTTAGCATGTCTAGCATGGATATGGGGTCTTCAATCTTTCACTTTCAGTTCTAGAGAGAGCTTATGTGTTGCTCTTGCTTCTCTAGCAGTCAGCATCATCAACTGTTAAAGGTAGCATATGAATTACACAGATTCCAAGGCTTGTTTTAGTTCTAGGGCTCTGCGACTCTGCTTTCATTTATACTCTAGTGATTAAAACTGTTGCATTGCTCAAAGAATATATCATCAGTGCAGTAGCATCTGATATGGTACAGAGAGAGAGAGAGCCCCAGTTCTGATAATCAATATGCACGAATACAGAACAAGAGAGGCAGAGAACAGAGGGAAGCCAACCATGGCTTTTGATTAGTATGCAAAACAGACAAGTTGACCAAGGCAAAGAGTGAAAGAAAAATGAAGGTTGGAAGAGCCAGGACTGATATAAGGATGAAACTTCCTTCAGGAATAAGGACTCAGGGAAGGAAGAAAAAAACTTAAAATTGTGGCAACTTGTACGGTTATTTTTTGTTTGCTTTGGTTTTGGCTTTGAATGTTGCCGTTTTGTCTGCTATTGTGAGCTTCTACCTAAATAGTCAAACATTCCTCCTAGGCCCTGGAAACAGAGTGCTGACATTGTGCACCTAATGTGGTGTAAACAAGGTTGTGGAGGGTATTGTTTTGTGGGATTTTTAAATTTTAATCCTTGTTTTTAAAATGTTGCTTTTAAAAAAAAAAAAATTTGCACCCTGGAATCATCAGACATGAAGACTCTACAACTCCATGAACTTCTATTCTCTTAGAGTAGCCATTCAGAATAGACGCTTTGGAGCTTAACATTGAATTTTACCCTTTCATTGTGGAATATGTCTTTATGCATTTATCCACCACCAAAACCCCAAAAACTCAAAATCGAGTTAGAACTAGAAACACAATTAGTTATATATTATCTTTCAACCCATGCCCATCACCTACATTCAGTTCTTCCTTGTCCCCTAATATTTAGCCTTTCTTGGTCTCATTTCTAAAATGTTACACTATGCCCATATGTACACTTGTTACATATGTACAAGCATCAGTGGCTAGATTCTGCATACGAGGGACTTGTGAAACAGCCTGGAAGAAGCAGAGGTCAGCTGAGCGGCCTGGACAGAATGAAGACCAGCCAAGCTGCCTGGATGAGGGAGGGAGGCTCAGACCAACTGAGGCACCAGGCATGGGCACTCTCCAAACTGTTGAGCTGTCTACAGATAGTGCAGTGTGCTTCAGGTTTCCAGCTTTTGTGGGATGCCTCCCATGCCAGGGTGGGCTTTGGTGATGCAGCTGTTCTGTAGGTAACCCCTCACCCATATTCCAATGTGAATAACTCCAATACAACTCACCGGTTCACCAAGCGGGACTTTTCGTGTTTTTCTACTCAGTCATCAGTTCCCTTTCTAGGGCGAGGACACATTTGTTTACATATCCTTATGAGTGCTGCACAACAGACATCCTGCCTCGGGGCCAGGTAGTTAACTGTATTTTCTGTGTAAGGAATCGTTACAGGAAAGCATGGATAGAGTAGTTACGAGTGGATTATCAGCAGACATGAAGAACGCTGCTGCCTCTGCACTGGGAACAAGATGGCTACATGGCATGCTCTTCACCCACATTATAAATATAAAGGCATTAAGTAACTCAAAAAGAGAAGGAAAGCCTGGCTGGTATGTTTTCATAATGAAAGCAAACAAACAAACAGTGAAAAAATCACCCCTTAAATTTCAGAAACAACTATTGAGAATGTCGGTTACAATCCTGAGTGCTTGTCGAGCCCCAAAGAATACCACCTTGAATCGTTAGCCCCGGCAGTTAGAACTCATGTCCAACTTTCTTCTGAGACTTTCCTGTGCATCTGGAAAGACTATTGAAAGTACAGATGAATGAGAAAATACTGCTTAATTCATTTCCTTCGTATGGGGAGGGAAAGCATCTTTGTGTAAATATGTAAGGGGTAGATAAAATCCTGAGTGAATATATATTATTGACAAGGAACAATGCTTCAGACTCATGGGAATTGGCAACACATTCTTCCAAATGAGGCTCAGAGGCACGGCAAACCCTCCTCTTGTCCAAGGACAGGTGTTTATTAATGATTGCATAGTATGTGCAGAAACTAGCAACTGCACCTTTCTTCTTGTGGGTAATTACAACCCGTGACTCTTCCCTTACAGAGACCGCCCACCGAAACTATCTACCTCCTCCTTCTCAGGCTGTACAGGTAGATGTGCTGGGGTTTTAGGCTGTTTCATGGGAGATGCGGCTCCATTAGAACGAGTGCAACACTCTCAGTCCCAACTTTCCTGTACACGTGTCTGTCATTTCTCTTCTCCCTCATCACCCGCAGTCAGGTTTCCAGGACCAAGGCATGCAGAGCATGGTGCCTTACCCTTTATTTTCTGCTTCCATTCATTTGGTTCAAAACAGCATACAAATTTCAGAGTGCTCTTTACCGTAAGATGTGTTTTATTTCATGCTCAAATCTATGCCCATGGCAAAACATCATTTTAGATACTTTAGTTTTACCAAAAACAGATTCATTCTAAGACCGCCTCAGCCTGAAGCCTAACCTAGTTCTGATTTGAACCTCAGAACCTTGGAAACAACACATTACTTATAAAATCTGATGGTAAGGTTTATGGTTGTTTTGTTTCCAGGGCTAAGTATCAGGTATTAATACCTAAGTTCTCAAATTTTTCTAGAGAGCCTAAATACTAAACCATTATCTACAGCTGAATGAATTTGGAAGAAATTTGCCTTTTAAAAGATTGGAATAAAACATCTCTTCTTTTTGGAGCATAAAGAATTCATCCGAAGTTTCTGTCTTGATAGACCAGTTGTGTGGCTGCGCTCAAGAGATGTGTAAGCCAACCCTGCCCATTTTTATTTGTATTTCATACTATTTCTCTGGTGTTTTATTCTGAGTTTATGGAAGACATTTATTCATTTTAGTAATTCTAATATTATCCATAGTAGATGATATGTAAGTTAAAGATTAAGATAACAGAGGAAAGGAACTTCTGTATAAAAACAAGAGGGTGGCAAAAGAGAAAGAAGTAAGAAACAGGAGAGGGAAGAGCAGTGGAGAGGAGGAAAGATTTCATTCAAAAATTTTCCAAGTCCCTATTTTTTGTCTTTTTCTTTTTCTAATGTTCATATTAACATTTCAGGCTACTAAGTTTTTCTCTATGCCCATGTCTACTGGCCCTTGTTTTCTCCAAGTCCTCTCTCAATGCTTCCTTCCCACCAAAGAAATGAACCTTTCTCTCCATCAGAGAGCAGAGAACTTGATTTTCTTACCTCTAACAAAATCTTCCACATTCTATTTTGTACAATGCTTCACTTTGACTGCAGGCTCATGGAAAAAAAATCACCTATAATCCATGTGTTTCACCCTTATTGCATAGACTTGAATCTCACCTGTAGTAGAAGCTGCTTTCTACCCATTAAATGAACCAGAGGCCATTTTGAATTCTAAGTGTATGTGTTCCTGCACGATGTGCAAACACCTATCTCCTAGGTATCCCATGCTCACTCGTTCTTAACCTTCAGTGTTCCCTCATGTCCATTATTGCTCTTTCTCTGCCTCTGTCATAGTTCAAACCTTCAATGTGGTTCACTTAGCATTGTCTTTAACCTCTGGGCTCTTTTTGTCACAGACACACACACACACACACACACACACATACACACACACCCTTTCCGTTACCCTTTTCTTCATATCCACTGATCCAACCCTTTCTTGCACGTAATTTTGAATAAATAAAAAATTCAAAAAACAAGTAAGTACACCCCAAATCAACATCTAGTGTTACCTACCAATTTATAAACTCTTTTACTACTGACTGTTTCATCCTGATTTTAATTCCCAGATAATCAGGAATCATTATTGATTCATCTTGATATAGAGCATGGAAGAGCACCTTGCACAAAATAGGTTTCGCTAAGTATGTGTTTGAATTAAATCTCTTAAAACCCATTTGGACTTATATATATAAAGGGCAAAGGGCTGTACGTGGTACTTTCCTGAATCTCAATATCATCTTTCAATTATATTTCATTTCTTACTCTTGGAATTTAAATGTCACTTTACAATTCCCCAAAGATTGTACCTTTGGCTTATAGAATGCTTCCTTTATTGTCCATTTTTAATTTCTCTTTCACCTTTTCCCCACCCTTTCTTCCAGCTTTGCCATGACCTGAGAAAGCCAGTGTGTTTCCCTACAACACATACATCAGTTCAAATGCTCATGGAAGCCTCTTTCAGTTCCACCAGCCCCTGCTTTAAGAAGGGTCACAGCTCTAGAGTGTGTTATTACAAATGAAACACTGCCTCTCGACGTGTCTTCCTTGCTTCTAAAAACAGTTATTTTAATGCCTTTAAGCCACTGGGAAGGGAGGATGCAATAATAAATTCACCAATGAAAGGATCCAATGGAAGATCTGGATATTCTTACAGGTAAAGCAAAGCTGCAGGTGAATAGTCTCTACCCTCTGCGTGAGGGAGGAGAGAAAGGCTGTTCTGTCTCATCCTCACAGGACTTTTCAACCAATTCACTAGTTACCTGAAATGATGCTATACCAGTGCAATGTCCCAGGAGTATGAATAAAGTAAGACTTAACTGTAGTTTAGTCTTCACTTCAAACAGAGAGCAGGTTTAGAAAAGTGAATGTATGGGTAGATGGACAAGAACAGTTAAAGGCTTATTTAGCTAACAGGTTAAAGTTCATGGTCCATCATCAAGGAAAGCCAAGACAGGGACTCAAGACCACAGCTCAAAGTAGAAACTACAGTGGGATATTGATTATTGGTTTACTTCCCTGGCTTGCTCTGTTACCTTTCTTATACAGCCCAGGCCCCACCTAGGAATAGTGCCACCCATAGTGGGCGGGGCCCTCCTACATCAATTGATAATCAAGAAGATATCCCACAGATTTGCACATAGGCTATTCCAGTGGAGGAAATTCCTCAATTAGTGTTTCCTAATCTCAGGTGTGTCAAGTTGACTACTGAAGTTAACTAATTTTTAATATAACCCTTAAAGTTATAGACTATCTAAGGGGCATATGATTATGTTAAAGTGCATAGGCTAGTGTACGGCAGATTTTCACTGTGCCAAATTACCTTATCCTCGTGGTTAGGGCAGGCCAAAGGTGGCTGCTGGCACTCGGCTCTGTGGGACTTCCCATATGTTCTGTATTCTGAAACAATCTGGATCACCTGATGAGCACAGAGAAGCAGCCAGGCTCAGGCCCTCCACTGGGACTCTTTATGCTTCTTTAATCCTAGGCCGAGTGCTTGTTCTCTTGTTCTGTGAAGTGGACCAGCTTTTCTTCAGGTCACCATAGGAGGTTTTTGTTGTTGTTGGTGGTGGTGGTTTTGTTTTATATTCAGGGGCTTTGTTTTTCTTATCAAATCCCAAACTATGAGGATTCAATCAAATGAGCTAGAAACGTGGGGTGAAACCCATTGTAGGACTCTGGTCTAAGCCGGTTGAAATGGTTAATTATACATATCAAGGTGAACATCCTTTCTCAAGAAAGGGTACTTAACATGTTGGAACTCTGACCTACCCTTCAAGACATCTTCGGAGAGGTGGTTAGCACATCAGGGCCCTCATGCATGGGATTTCTCCTGTAGAATAAATCCAAAGTCCTTCTGCCCCAACCTGTATGAGAGGGCATAGCCAGATGTCCTTTATGAATGAGGAAACGGGACCTCTCCAGATATCACATCCTCCTGTGCCTTCACCTCAGCCACCAACTCTAAAATTGTGTTGTTTCTTTTTATGACCCAGTCAGTAAAGGCATTTTGTTATGGAAGCCTAAAGGGACTGAAACCATTCAGATTCTCAAGTAGATGTTTGCAAAATACATTCTAGTGCATTTTTTTTTTTTGTAAGAAAATAAGAAGAGGCAAGGTCATTTTGAATCACAGACCTGAACAGAAAGTATGTGGCAGCAACAAGGACACAAATACAAACAAAACACACACAAAACAAAAAAGCAAAACCCCCTTCTGTGTGAACTATTCAGTCATGAGAAGAACGAGCTGAAGATATAATGCAACATATCTCCATCACTATCTCTTCATTCATTGTCATAGAGAGTATGTGAATATTAAGTAAAATACTAATCTATATTATGTTGTCATTATTAGCTGAATTAATTTGCTTTCAGAACCCATTATGAGTTCATGAGTAGTTGTGTTTGTGCAAATAATCTCTTAATAATAATATAGGGAATAAGAAATATCTGCCTTCTTCACACCTCTGTCTTATTATTAATCTGTGCTTATGTAATTAATACAGGGGAATCACAGAGCCTGGAGACTGGAAATCAGGTTTTCTTTGATATATAGCCATGTCACCAATGCTTCATTGTTCAGCAAAAAAGTTTATTTATTTTATTGCTTCAGTGAAGCATATCATACTACATTGATTTCATACACTCTCTTACAATTTTTACAAAGCCAATAGGATATGTATACTGGTGTGTGTGTGTCTCTGAGTCACTGACTATTGGGGGTAGGAACACAGTTGTGATGTCAAACTGCTGGCTTCGATGCTTCCATTGTAGTAACTAGCCATAAAACCGGTTATTCTGAATTCATGCTATCCGCCCCACCCCCTTTTTAGTCTTTGAGTGGTTACACTTACAGATATACAACCATGCCTGGTTTAACAAGTAGATTTTTATGCTGCATAAATTACATTTTTAAAAAGTTGTGTGAGGAAGGAAAGAATAAAGAAAAGGAGGGAAGGCAGAAAGGAGAGAGAGGGGAGCCCCAGAAAAGCTAGACAGAGAAATCTTATCCACAGAGGGAAGTAGGCAAATTTTTCCAGAGTAGAGACTCACGGATGAAGCCAATAGAAGTGAGTGCCCTGCGGCAGCATTCCTGTCTTGGTAATGAAGCTAGCTTTTACTGGCTGAGCCATTTTTTTCCGGCCCCAGATTTTGTTGTTGTTGATGATGGGTTTTGTTTTGTTTTGTTTTTGTTGTTGTTGTTGTTTGTTTGTTTGTTTGTTTGTTTGTTTTTTTAAGACATGGTCTTACTCTGTCTCAATTGGTCTGGAATTCACTTTGTAGAGCAGGCTGACTTTGAATTCAGAGAGATCCACTTGCCTCTGGGTGCTGGGATTAAAGTCTTGTGTCACAATGGCTGGCCATTTCTGCCTGCCTGGCTCTGTAGCTGCTTTCTTACCTGGAGCCTTCATTTAGGGATGAACAAAGCTTGGGTGTTACCTAAACTATACTGAAGACTGAAGCCAGAGACAGAAAGCTTTCTTCATTGGCTGGGAGAAAGCAAATCTGTGCTCTCTGTTTTCCTGTAAACACCCTACCTGAATTCACTCCCAGAGTACAAGTTCATGGAGCCATGATAAAAACCAAAGACAACTCTCATAATCCTTTGGATCTTTTGCATTAAAAATGAGCCAACTAAAGTTGCTCAACTTGTCTTACATGATAAAAATGGAAGGAGGAAACAGATCAGGGGAGTATGTTAATAAACGGTGGTCTGCTGGGAGAAGAACTGTGCATGGCTCATTTCAGGCAAACTCCTAAGTGTTGAGTGCGCCTATGAACCAATGACTTCATGGGTACTTTTATTTATTTAATTACTTAGGATTAAATTAGGTGAACTCTCTAAGCAAGCCTTCCATGTGTGGAAAACAAACCTGTAAAAAGCGTGAAGAAACTTCAGTGGAGCAACAAGGCTGTAACACTCGGGGGGAAATGATTGATTTCACTTGAACACTGCCAACAACAAAAAAATGTTTAAAAACAGTTTCACGGCTCAACTTTCTTCTTGCTTTTTTTTTTCCCCTCCTTCTTATAGTTGGAATGTATTTTATCGTCTGTCAGTTTTGCCCTGTGATATGTCCTCTTAAATTGGATCTGTAAGCCCTTCATAAAGTTTAATAAATCTTCAGCATTTCACCCTAAGGAAATTATATTAAAAACCTTCAAATGTGAAGTTGGGCCCGCAGACACACAGCACTGGGAATTTTATCACCATAATCAGCGTGTAATGAAAGCCTCTGTCGCTGTTCCTTCCCAATCATAATCTGCTTGTCTTTATGAAAAAAAAAAGGGGGGTTTGTCTGGGTTCATCTGCAAGCTTTAATTGGAAGATGTCTTCATTTCATTCCAGCCTACTGGGATAATAACTCAGCCCCATGTTTAAACACAGGCCCTCACCGCTGATATTTTTTCATTTAGTAAAGCATGTCTCTTTAAATGATTTAGCAAATCATCATGAATGCCAGGCCAGAGTGATTGGCAGCTCATTGCTGGTGCACCATTTGCATGACATTTGTTCTTCAGCTAAGAAAGCTGCCGCAGGTAAACAAGCAGGCCCCGGACTGACTCCCTTGGAGTCCCTCCCTGTTTATTTTCTCATAATCAAATGACATTTATGAGAGGCCAGTGCAGCTGCACATATATGCGGGAAATGCAATCAGGCTAAACATGATGACTTCATTCAGGTGATATTTTGATTAATGAAAGGACATTTTCATGACATGGGGGGACTTTGATGAAGCAATCTGGCAAATTCCCCTTTGTGTAACTAATATTCTATATTTTATCTATATTTTAATGCAATATGGACTGGAATAATTAGTTGACCAGTGTTCACTTATGAGAGTTTTGTTAAAACATGGGAATGCTTCAAACAGGAGGTACAATGTAATCCTTTTTGTCCCTTTTGGAAGAAAACAGCCTTTCTCCCTTTAAAGGCAGAGAGACAGAGACAGAGAGAGGAAAGAGAGAGAATAAAACAAAAAGAGCAAGGTGATGTGAAATAAAGCTAATTATGACATCTGTGGAAGTAGCTTTCCCTAAGGAGATTCCTGAGAGTAAAAAGGTTTTATATAGTTTCTCATTCATTGTCCTACTAAAGAACATCAAAACTAAAATAGCTGAGCCCAGGGGGTCCTACAGAGACTGGTGCAAGAACCAAGGACCATGCATGGAGAAGACCTAGACCCCCTGCTCATACGTGGCTGATTGGCAGCTCAGTCCCACTGTGGATCTCTGAGTGAGGGGTGCAGGGGCTGCCTCTATCATGAACTCAGTTGCCTGTTCTTTGATCACTCACCTCTGGAGATGCAGCCTTGCCATGCCAAGGAGGAAAAGCATCCAGGCAGTCCTGATGAGACTTAACAAGCTATGGGGAGATGGCAATGGTGGAGAACTCCCCCTTTCAGTGGACCAGGGGAAGGGGATAAAGGGGAAGAGGGAGGGAGGCTGGGACTCGGGGGAGTTTAGGGAGGAGGCTTCATTCACGATATATAATGAATAAGTTTGAAGAAAAAAAATATTTAAATATAAAAAGGAACATCAAAAATAACAAATTAGCGGGTTCTTTCTTTTTCTAAAAAGTAAAAAATTAACAGTATCACAAAATACCTTCATAATTCAAAAATACCTTCGTAATTCTAAAGTGCAAGCTGTATTGGGGGGGGGGTTAGGGAGCTTGATAGAAATACAGGTATGCTGCCTTGGGGGGAGGTATTTTTTCACTCCTAGAAATGGCTCCCTGCAGTAGGGCAAAGAATGCACTGAGCTCAGCCTGGCAGAGTCAAAGGTAAGCACGGACTGTCAAAGGTAAAAGCATGGACCCCATGATAAAGGTATGCTTTCACCTTCAGCTGCCCAGCCTTTAAGGAAGACCTCAGAGAGCCTAGGCTTCTTCACCCACTAAAACAAGAAACCTAAGAACAATGACATCCTCCCAGTCATCTTCCCATGGAAAGAGAAAGGAGAGATGTGATAATAAAATGCAAGTGTGGGTAACCTTTTTTTATTCTTTTCTTTTCTTGATACAGAATCTTACTTCGTATTCCCAGTTGGCCTGGAGCGTGTTAGGTAGACCAGGTATCTACCTCCCAAGTCGTGGGCTCACAGCTTATTTTTTTTCTATTGTGGAGCACAACTTGTACCCTTTGATTTAGTTTGGAGAAATATTATAAATTACAGCTGCTGGCCCTTAGAAATGGAATACAATTTGGAGGACTTTAGACATATCAAAAGGCTAATATGTAGATTCTCATTTTACTGTTTGTCATGTATCTTCGCTAAGTCTCATTTACATTGTCTCTTTAATCCATAAAAATGTGAATAACCATACTTTCTCTGCAGACTTACTGAGAAAGTAAAAGTAAGTAATTTTGATGGAATCCTCTAGGATTATAGCTGGCACATTAGTACCAAAAGACATAGTAAAAGTGTATTTTTTTATTTTTGGAATAAGATAAAATTTAGTTTTACATGAGAACTGAGAGGTTTCACTTTTGGTTCATTATTATAGAGGAGAATGAAACGTAAATGGTTAATCCATTCAATCCAAGAAATACTTATCAGTGCTTTGGCCTGTTCTGTGTCAGGCATTGGTCTAAGTACTCAGGACTTATCAGGAAGCATAAATCAGAGGCTTATTCTGATAGAACAGGTGTTTACTCTATGTCCCTCAAAGCCTAGCCTTAATCAATTTAGCACACGGAAACCATGTACTTTGTGAGCGTTGCATATTTCTTTTCTGTTGCTTTATATACCACTTACACACACACACGCATATACACACGTACACATACACACACAGAGAGATGTCATATATGATAATAGCTCTTACCGCATGCAAGTCTGCTACATAAGGCCGGACTAAATAGACTATGATATGAATAGCACTTTAGAGTTCTTCAGTATGGTGACCATGAATGTACATAAAAGAAAGATGGCATTTTCTAGTGACTTTCTGGGCTTAACCATAGTTTCTGAGTATCACTTTATTTATAATCTCATGGAATGACCAATGAAAAATTAAGATCAAAAATGATTTTGTTACTGCTCTAAGCTATACATGTATGACTATGTTAAAAAAGAATTTCCTTCAATCTCGTGTATGGCCTGTCTAGCCTACAGTCTAGCTCAAAACTGAGAATTGAATTACTTCACTGAGCCTGCTGTTATTAGAAGGGAGGAGCAGGAGGTCTTCCCAGAGTTTGATGCTTGGGATCAATTAACCACAGAGCGGCTGTACTCAGAACCGGAAGTAAAAGACTATAGAATAAAATAGCTGAAGTCTATGGAGTTGGCCCACAGAAGATCTCTGGTGGTGAGCCACTTGCTTCTATCAATCTCCACCATTCTCCATTGATAAGTCTTGGAAAAGGAGGTGTGAGAATTGCCATGTGAGGGCTTATTGGGGACAGTTTTATCACAGCTACATAGCTCTAACAGTGGGCAATTAATTGGATTAAGTTAGAGAAGAAAATGCCGCCTCCAGTGAGCAAAATGGGGGCCTTAAGCATGTCTTAGTAGCCGGTGTTGAGCCAAAGAACAGGGCCCTGTGAACTGGGTCACAGTTCTGCAGCTGCCCAGGGCAAGGCAGCAGTGGCTGTTTCCTTTGCTAGAGAAGGGTGCTATAGAGCATCTTAACTCTGAGTAAGAGACTCGCTGGACATCAGTAGATGGTCCTGGGCCAAACGTTCTCTTTCCATCCATTAAAGAATTAAACCAGAATGCCAATGTCTTTTTTCTCATTAAGTGAACGTTAGGTAAGATCTCCTTGACGACGAGGGGAATGACGCCAAGGGCAGAGAGGGACAACCCTATTCTGTTTCTATGAAAAAAAATACATGAGGTTGGGTGAGTTGTGAAAGAAAAAGTTGGTTCTTCTTATGTTTTTACAAGCCTAAGATCAAAGACTCATCCTCTTGACCTCTGGAGAGGCCCGGTGGTATTCTGTGCACGGCAGAGAAGCAGAAGGAAGGATGGGCTATGTGGAAGGAGGCTTAAGGGACTAGGGGAGGAGCCAGACTTCATTTATAACAACACCTCTCCTGGCAACCTTTCCAATCATGGCAGCAGGAACTCATTGCCATAGAAATGTTTGAATCCTTCCTAATGACCAAACCACCATATCTAGATCTTACCAGGACCAAGCTTCAGTGGGAGATTTAATAGCAGAATGTCCTCTGAAAAGCTCATAAAATCTTCCATCAGAGGAAAAGTCACATTTTAATGTCCTTAAAAGCCCAGAAAATCCTGCCCTTGCATGAAATGGCAGGACAAGTTAGGTCTCACTCCTGACTTTCTACATGTTTTCTTCCCTGGACTCACCCCTCATAAGCAATTTAGACAAAGGACACTGTTGATATACTAGGCAGGAGGAGAAAGAAAAGTGGTCCTTTCTCCCTCACTATGCTAACGCTGCGGGTTTGGAGCAGGCCTGGTTTGCACAAGGGAGTTTCTAGTTACAGAGTTTAAGCTTTAAATCAAGGTGGATTTTATGCTTGCTCAGCTGAGACTGTCTAGTGACAGAAAGTTACACTGTGTCACTCAAGAGTTGAAGACAGATCTTCATCTGAGACCAAGAGCTAACCTGAAGCAGCAGAGTTAGGGAGCCAATGAGAAAACAAATAATGCTGCCTTAGGATTGCACTCATCCAAGGTTTTGCCGGCAGATGATGCTTTGATCCATTCATTCTGCACAGTGACCAGCTGTGCATCAAGTTAGGAAGGAGGAAATATGTCCAGTGTTCCAGATCTAACAGAGAGCTCACCCCATTCCTTTTCCAGCCCAGTTTTCTAGACACATTTAAAAATGCATAAAGTTCCCATGATGTCTTTGAGAACTTCATGTTAGGCTGAGAGGAATGAGTGAAGCACAGTGGCTAGTCAATATGGCGGAAAACATTCCACGAGCACCTGTCTATGTGCCTAAACATCCGTTAGGGTGATCCAACTCCCTTCCTTTCATAAGTACACACTGTTTTATTCAACTCAGTGGTTACGCTATAATGTCAATAAGTCCAAAATACTTCCTGAGCTGTAGCAAAGTACAAGAGGGTTTGGCACAGACATCATTGTAACCGGTGCTAATTTTCCTTTATATTTAAAAAAAAAAAAAAACAAACAAAAAAAAAACAGACCATCTGTGCCATCTGAAAGCTGACACTTGACATTTCCATGACAAGGGGTTGTCATTTATTCCGTTCACATGAGGCTTGCTTGATGTCCCACATATGGATTCAACTGTGTCTTAAATTAGGAATTACAGATCAAGGCAGGCGGTGGCAGTGCACACCTCTGATCCCAGCACCTAGGAGGCAGAAGCAGTTATCTGTGAGTTCGAGGCCAGCCTGGTATACAAAGTGAGTTCCAGGAAAGCTGTGGTGGTTACACAAAGAAACCCTATCTTGAAAATCATAAAAAACAAAACAAAACAAAACAAAACAAAACAAAACAAAAACAACCAACCATAAATCATTACCCGAGTGGATTTGAGAGTAAATGTGAGATGACCCAAGAAAGAACAAAGTACATAGAGACAGAAAAGATGGGCAATGTCCCCTATGCTTCTGTGTCCATGGGGGATTAGGAGTTTGAGGGGTGAGGCTCTCAGGAAGCATTTTTGGCCACTGAGTTAGGGAGTACTCACGCTGGCAAGTGAAGACATGTTGTGAAGTTTAGCTTCCTTGGCATGATGAAGATGGCAGACTTCTTCATTCAGTCTGACGCTCTGAAATATTTCCCAAGCATATAACTTTTAAACTGCTAGACTTTGCTCTAGCTAGCTCTTCACAAGTTGGAGAGTCAGTTTTTCCAAAACTGGACTCTGGGGATTCCAAGACAAAGGAATAATTTCTGGAACAAATGGCCAGGTGTGAATGACAGGTGGAACTTTGATTTCTATCAGCATTCACTCTCTTTTCAGCTTTCAATTGTGGCATGCTGTTGTTTCCCTTTAATCACTACATAATTATTGCTATTAATGACAAAATAACTGTAATTCTCATTTACTACACTCCTAGTACATTTGGCACCAGATATTTCAACAAAAATGAGAATTTCATTATAAGAATAATTTTTATCACTCCATTTCCATAAATATAGTATTGTTATTAAAGATGTCTTTAAAAAAAGTATTATTTTTAGAGAATTGACTCAGAGATATTGACTTCCTAGTATATAAAAAGGAAACAGATGTCTTAGTGTAAATGAATACAATATTTTTTAAAGCTTCTAGAATTATAAAAATGTTTATTTCCTTCAGACTGCACATCTAATAAAGATAAACCAGCCGATGGTGCATATGGTTGATAAAAGAGCAAAAATAACACATCTTCCTCTTGTGAATTTGATTTTTTTTCTAGGAGGAGCAGGACATAGGAAGGAAGTCCCTAGCAGTGTTAGGAGGCATATTCCAATAACCCGCTACAGTCGCTCCCTTGAGCAGACGATATGGAGAAGGAATGCTGAGAGCCCTCGGGGGTGAAAACACGCCAAAGTCTACTCAGAGTTTTATTTTTTCCCTTCTTCCCATTACTTCAGGCTCTTCTGAGCATTTCCAGGGTCCTCCACTCCCTTCTTTCATATTGAGGAAGAGTTCAAAGTACCACCTTCCAGATATGCACATACATGAGAATTTGTGATTCTGTGCTGCATATTTCCAGCCCAGAAATTATGAAAGCCCTCAACTGTCTAGCCTTATAGCTCTACTCTAGGAAGAGGCTGGGAAAGCATACATGTGCAGGTAATATGTAAACCTATTGCTTTTCTGTATTAAAATAGCAGAATGTTTAGCAGCTGTGGAAAATCCCTCATGTCTAGAGAGGATGAGTCAGTATCCATACTGTGTACCAGTCAGTGTTAGCAGAGGAGAGCCTGATTGTTGAAACATTTTCTTTAGTTTCTGTTCCCAGTGCCTCATCCCCTGGAGACATTTGCTGATGTCTAGAGACATTTTTATTGTCTAAACTGAGGTGGGTATGCTGGTCCAGGAAAAAGCTGTGGATAATGTCAGACACTTTTCCAACAGCAAAAGATACTTCTAATATAAAGAGCAATTAGGTTGTGAGACTTACATAGGATCACAACTCATACAGGGTCCATTTCAAAGTCAGATAATCTGCCAGCCATTGCAAATATTTGGTGCTGTAATTCTCAGATAGCCATATTCATTGGATACATAAACACAGCCATATGCAATCAGAAAGATGTTTTGCGTGGCTGAGACTGTTACCAATTCTTAAGCCACATGAAGCATACATTTGAAGACACAGCAGGGCCTTTCCTATCCTGATCAGTACCTGCCCGTATTTCACTGAAATACAAAAAAGTTGGCAAACTGGGAAATTCTGGTCCAGGTCCTCTCGGAAGATTAGCTGACCCAGGCTTAGCTATTCAGTATAATGTACTTCTGATGTTTTCAGAGTACCATATTCTCTAATGTCCTTCGCGTCTTTTGGTCCCAGGCTGTCTTTTCAAGAGTGCTGGAGAACTAACAACTGTGGAAGGTGAAGATGGTGTCTGCTTTGGAGCAAAGGGTAGGTTTGCCTACTGTGTATCGTAAGGCACTAAGGTTACCTAAACTCAAGGTTCCTAAACATGGACAGAGCCTGATGTACACAACATTCTTCTAAACAATTCACCTTTTCCTAGTGCAAGTGAGTTTCAAGACAAAGAATCTGAGCCACCATCCAAAACTTGGGAGTCTCCTGCTCGGATGTCAAGAATAAACAGGGAAGAGTCCAAGATTTTACTCTGCTGTCAGGGACATCAATGACCTTGCTAGAGGTTCGCTAACGTCTCGTAAGTTTGTTTTTAAATCTTGACTATCCTTCACCTGGTTTAAGGGAAATATAGACCCAGCCTATGCAATGACTAGCTCTGGCAGCAGCTAATTGGCTGTAAAACCACAGAATATTGTGCCCCTGCCGGCAGTATGCTCTGATCTTCCAGGCGTTCACTTGGCCACAGTCTTATGCATATGCATATCCTGATGCCCCTCAAGCCGCAATCCCACTCTTCCCTCCCTACGTCCCTTCCTTCTCTCGAGTAAATGCTATCTATCATCCACACACTTTAAAAAAAACAATAAATTATGTTTACTTTCTTATTTGTGTGTTCCCTGAGAGCCATGCAGGTACATGGAAATCAGAGGAAAATTTGTGGGAGCTGGGTCTCCACTTCTATAATGTGGGTTCTCAGGGTCTTATTAAGGTCACCAACCTCGGCAGAAAGTGCCTTAAGCCCATGATCCATCTCCTTGGCTCCACATACTTCCTTTGCTCCAGGTTCTCATATTATTCCTGTGATTAGTGAAGAAAAATGAACCCCTAAGTAAAAAAAAAAAAAAACAAAAAAAACCCACAAAAAAACCATGTAAACATACAAGGTTGCATCTTGACCAGATTTTTTCTAAACAAGAGCATGCCCTGCTGTTCAACTAAAGGAAAGGGACCTAGTGGATAAAGACTCCTCTTGCTGATTCTTTGACAACAGTCTTCCGTTCCCAAAGCTCCTTTGGCAACTTCTACAAGTGCTGTTGTTTTGGGGTCCTTGGGCTTCTCACCAGAGTTTTCTACTAAGAAGAAAAGATGATTTAAAAATTTTTCTTTTTCTTTTCTTTTTTGACACAGGGTCTCCTTATGCATCTCAGGCTGGTCTGGAGCCCACTATGTAGCCAAGACTGGCCTGAGACACACAGTGATCATTTTGTTCCTATGTCTCCCATGTTAGGATGTCAGGAAGAGCCAGAAGCCATCGAAAGTGGAATTTAAAAAAAAAATGTTTTACTAACGTATATTAACTATATAAATGTTTTGTTAGCATATATTAACTGTACATAACAGTGGGTTTCATTGGCATTTTTATACAAGTGCATAGTGTATTTTGGTCATATTTATCCCCATTCTCCTCTTCTGCCTCCCTTCCTGCTAGCAAGATATACTTTTAATTTTTTTTAGATTAAAATATAATTACATAATTTCTTTTCTTTCTTCCCTTTAATCCTTACTATATACTCCCTACCCCCAGGACCCCACCTCAGTTCTCTTTCATATTTATGGGCTCTGGCTTTTTTTTTTTCTTTAACTGTAGTTATATAATTACATAATGTATAAATAGAGCCTCTCTGTCCCATTTAGTGTTACACGTATGTACACGATCTCAGGGGTGACCACCTGGTACTGGACAACCAAATAGGTGCCTCTTCTCTGGGAAAGACAATCTCTCCAGCTCGCAGCATTCCTTAGTTCTTTGTTTAGGAACAGGGACAGATGAGCTTTCCCTCTCCTGTGTTAGAAAGTATAGTGAGAATTCTTTAAAAACCCCAGTTATGTGAATAGGTTTTTGTTTCAATCCCAGGTGTGGGATATGAGGCTGCTTCAGATTGTCCCTAGCCATTACCTGTGGTTATCTTGTGCTCTAGGAGTGATTGCCAGTCTCTGATAGTTTAATTCTGGGGACTCTGGAGAGGGTATAAATGGGAGGGCCCCCCAAGGGGCTGTGCTGCTCCCCCTGCTGCTGCTCCCTGCTTTTGCGTTTGCTATTGTTGGATTGCAGGTTTGCTGGTTTGCTGGACTGCTGGATATTCTGAGAAAAAGAATGGACTTGCCCCAAGGAACCTGATACCCCTAATCAGCAGAAAGTCCTCTAAAGGAGTCTTCTCCCCCTTTTTTCTCTAACCTTCTTTCTCTCCTACCTAGTGTTGGCGTTCTGGAAGGGATTAGGGTGGAATAAAGGTTGGAACGGTGGTAGATATAAGAATCCAATAAAGTAGCCCCCAAAAGTATGTCTACAAGAATGTTTACCATTGCCATCCTTATTCAGGTCTTGTTTAGGCAGCCATGTTGCCAAGGCACCCTGGGTGTAGCTTGCCTATCATTTCTCAGAGCCACCATCTCCAGATAGTCCTTTTCCTCAAGCACGATGTTTTTGAACTTCTGAAAAGGTCTCATATACTTGAGGAATATCTTTCATATATTTCAGGTTCATCTCTGGTCTTCCTTCCTAGTAGTTGAGCCTTATGAATATGAGGCTTTGGGGAAGATAATGCTGTATTCTGTTGTAAGAAGGATGACAGCCAACCTAGATTCCTCAGCAGACTTCCAGATTCTTCTTAGAGCAACTCCACCACACTGAAAAAAGGCAGCTGGGGAACTCTAAAGAATTGTGGGAATGAATGTGTGGCTCAGAGATAAAGAACATTGACTTCTCTTCCAGAGTTCCCAGGATTCCAAACACACACACACACACACACACACACACACACACACACACACGCACACATGGCTGCTCACAAACTCTCTAACTCCAGTGCAGTGGCTTTGACTCCTTCTTCTAGGCTCCATGGCAGTTTGTATGCATGAGGTATATAGACATACATATAGGCGAAACAACCTGTATGCATAAACTAATAAAAACATTTTAAAGTAATTCCTGTAGAATATTTGACAAGCTCTTATAATAAGACAGGCTTTCTAACCAACTTTTATTGCCTCAACTCTAGGTGGAAGAGATAATGGTTAGCAGAAATGTTAGGAAGCCAGAAACTAACAATGAAAGCAAACAAGGAGAAAGAAAAAAACTCTTTGAGTAATCAAGAAATTCACATAAGTCATGAAAGAAGGGGAGAAAGAACAGAAAAGAAAAAAAAATCAGGACACTGATGTAGGAGAATAACTTGTATTATAAAAAATTGCAATTTTAGAAGCATTAACATAAGTTATCAAAGTAATAAGCATAATGCCAGTTTTTTTTTTATCCAAAAAGCAATGCTCACAACAAGCTTTATAAAAAAGTTATCAAAAATTAAATGTGGATATGGCTAACTAAAAATCATTAACTTATAAAAGATAAGGTGATTCTGGATTGTTTTGTTCCACCAGAAAGTGAAACAAAATTAAGTAAACTAAAAAAAAGAGTAGAAAATAGAAGGCTAAGTATATAAGTATATTAAAAAGTATTTCAAATGATTCAAAACATAAAAAATTTCCAGAAAAACAAAAAAAGGCATAAGAGAGGAAATGTCTAATGAAAAATGCCTATGAGCAAATTATAGAATGATCTTCAGGTTAAAGGGAACCTCATCAGCAGTACGGAATTTCATTATCTATGGCTAAAGAATAATATCAAAATATGTCAAAGAGGAAGAACACAAAACATGGCAGAAAACATTAGAAGTTAATATGGTAATTGGTTTCCTGAAGCAAAATTGAAAGCAGAAAAGAAGTACCCCGAAAACTGGGACAATAAAGAGATGAAGCAATTACTAACTCCAGCAAAATACAAAGAATTCATCTAAAATTCTATTTGTTGTGTTACAAAGTTCAACCACAAGCAATGCTTGCAGAGCCATAACCAGGCCACTGGTCACTATAGAAACTGTGATGTCATCACATTAGCAGGCTGAATGGAACATGTGTATTTTTCTGAATTCTGACTATGGTAAATAATCAGTGAGAGAAACCAAAACTAGGTTGGCAAGGAAGCTCCGTGGGGAAAGGCGTTTACTGCCTAAACTGGAGACCTGAGTTCAATTCCTAGGACTTACACGGACGAAGTTGTGATGTCTGTGTGCATGCCACAGCACATACACGCCCATCCCCAGAAAAGCTTAAAGAAAATATCAAAATAAAATAAAATTTCATTTAGCAATATGGAGGCCAATACCAGAAAAAGAAATTCAAATGGCCGTCTGCCAGAGACAGATAGAAATAAATAAATAAATAAGGAAATGACAGTGAACGATGCCAGTTCTTTTGAGACTTGAAAAGCCACAAGATATTTAAAACTACATGTACATGTATGTGTGTGATCCAAAAAATAAATTTAAAATATAAATCTGCAACATACATATATTAGCAACCTTTCATTAAAATTATCCAATTTTCTAATGGTAATGATTGAAATAATGGGGAAAACTTTTAATTGAGGCCACTATTTTTTTCAGTGTTTTATTTTATTACTTTTAATTTATTTTTTATTCATTTTACATCCTGGTTGTAGCCCCATCCCTCCTCCCCTCCCAGAGCCACCCTCTCCTCCCTTCCCCTCCCCTATTACACAGAAAAGGGGAGCTCCCTTTCCCATCCACCCCAGCTCATCAAGTTGCATCAGGACTGAGCATGTCCTCTTCCCCTGTGGCCTGGCAAGGCAGTCCCACCAGGAGGAAGTGATCAAAAAGCTGGCAAGTGAGTCTGTGTCCCATGTAGTCCCCACTTCCCTTACTAGAGGACCCACATGAAGACTAAGCTGCCCATATGCTACATCTTTTTAGGAGGCTTAGGTCCAGTTCATGACTTAAACCCCAAATTTATCCTGCCTAGAAGATGTGCAGGGATAAAGATAGAGCAGAGATTGAGGGAATGCCCAGCCAATGCCTGAGCCAACCAAAGACATACTTTACGGGAGAGTGCCACCTCTGACACTATGAATGATACTCTGCTGAGCTCGCAGAGAGGAGCCTGTCAGAGTTGTCCTCTGAGAGACTCTATCCAGCAGCTCCTCAAAACAGACGCTGTGACTCACAGCCAAACATTGGGCAATGTTTAGGGAGTCTTGTAGAAAAGTGGGAGGGAAGAGGAAAGGACATGGAACTCCACAAGAAGACCAACAGAGCCAACTAACCAGAGCCCAGAGGCGCTTGCTGAGATTGAAGGATCAACGGAGGCCAATATTAATGACTGACTATTATTTCTTTCATTTCATAAACAAGGAGCTGGAGTCATCAAGCATCCACAGGCACCCAGGAGAGTGGCCTGAAAATAACAGCAGGTGGAAAAGCCACAGTATGATGAAAGTTGATACAGGTAGGGTTCTCCCAAGCTGTAGAGCTGTACTCTAAATCACAGAAGTCCTGGAGAAATTAGATTACCAAAGGTGAGCCTATGTGCTGTGGTGGCACTGGGACAGTTTCAATAGTGGCTGAAAAGAGGCAAAAAAACAAGAGAAAAGACAATTCTGAGCATCACCAAAGTGAGAGGTGAAAGCAAGGGGAAAGACGTTTACAAGGCAAACCCTAAAGTCTTATACTAGGAAGTCAGCCTGATATGAGAGAAAAGATGAGCAGGATAGGGTGGTTGCTGCCCCAGGCAGGTATCTCTGAGAGGCTGCCCTGGGGGAAGAAATGGGTAGGCCGGGGACAGGAGCAGCCACCAGCTTCCAGGGCTCTGCTCTCACCACAGCTGCACAGCGAGCAGCTGTAAGGTTGCAGGAAAGATTACTTTAATTTGGCTTGTTAGTCTGTGACAGGGCCTCTCACTTGACCTTGAACTTTTGATTATTATTCCTCCATTTCCCAAGAACTGGGATTATAAGCATGAACCACCAGGCCCAGCTTCCAGGAAAGATTTCTGCCAGAACTTGTTGGTCTGTGTCTGAAAACCAAGTTGGGAAAATAGTGACTTACTGACACTCTCACCTGCTCTATTTTATAGCTATAGAAACAGGCTCTTTTAACTGCTTATTTGTGGTAAATAACAACAACAACAAAAAAAACCCAAACAAACAGGAAACTACTGTTGACAGAATCAGGAGCAGCAGCCAGGCATCTGGGATGCTAACCAATGTGTTCTCCCACACAAACAACCCTGGCAATGGCCTCTCTGTCAAAGTAAATGCACTTTATTAAAATGCCACATTAGCTACTGCTTTGTTAACTTCATTTCTTAAGAAAATATGAAATTTGGCACCTTATACAGCAAAAGATCTGCACATACTTAGCTGTATCTTGCCCTAATTTTACCTACCACTAGGGGTTACTCCATATAAACTCTGTGGCTGGTCTGGCCCATCTACAAGCCGAGCTACTGTGCAGAATGGAGAAATTCATCACTTGGTTCAAACACTGTAGCTTGAGGGTTCACAGAAGTATAACTTTGTCTCTTTGGTACCTGCTGGCTTGCTCATACACGAATCCTGTCACTCAGCTCTTTTGTGCTTTCTCACCCCCTCCTGGTCCCCCACCCCGCCTTTATCCAGTTTCTGAGGTAACTGGCTGGCTCCACTTACCAGCTCTCTGATTGATGTGCCCACAGTTTTCCTTCCATGCTTCCTCTCTCTGAAAAAATATAAAATAAAAAGTCTGTGATTTCCTTAACCAGAGATGTTTTATTCTTAACAACCGTAATTATGTAACCCCCTGCAGCTAACTTTAAGCTCACTATTTTGACTATCCAGGCAAATAAGTTAATTTGCATCAGGAAGTTAAAATAATCCAATTACTGTTACTCTATCAAAGATCTCTGGGAAAAAGTAGCTTAGTAATCTTTTACCCCCTATCTTAATATTTTTAAAAGACACCAAAAGAAAGAAGACTATTTAAAAAAAGAAACAACGCTTCTGTAGGGATTTCTTTACAGGAGGCTTGTCATGTGTTTAAATGGATGTACCAGATAATTATGTTGGTTGCAGCATGGAGAACCGGATAAAGAGGGGAAATGGAATTTGACAAAATGATGAATATTCTACATCAAAGCTATCCATGTTAATATAAATAAGTTATGTGGTATCAGGTGAGGAGGTAATGCCGGAAGCAGCTTAACACCACCAGGTGTTGTGGGCCCTTGCCGATGAGATTTTTCTCTCCTGCTCTGCCTTGGAAAAGATATTAACCTCACAAATCTGTGTGGGATTGTAGGTGTATGCATTTAGAGCTGAACTGATGGCCTAATCAAGGAAAGCATGGAGATGCCCTAGAGATGACCTGGAACATTCGCTTTCCCAAACAAAATGCACAACTGACTGGGTCCTCATATCATAGATAGCCTTATGAACATTTGACCTTTGACATATGTCCATCTTAAAATGGAGGATTAGACAACAGGCTATGATAAAAACGCTGCATTAAATGTATGCAAATAATAAAGGGCAGATTTTGAGATATAAATACAATTGTCCATGGCGGAAAAGTGTCTTAAAGTATATCCTTATTGTTAGGTTGTATGGTTTAGTAACGATTACGTGTTCCTCATCATGGCTCCAAAATGGCTTTACATTTTCAGAAAACAAAAAACAAAAAAAACCAAATAACTATAATTACCTTAATAAAAATCCCAGGAAGTTAAACCTCAATGGAAATTTGCTATTTTCCTTGAGGAAAGAACATTTCGGTGTGGGGATTTGAACAAACTCCAGAGAAAGTTATCTTCCCAGCCTTCCCCTCTTCCTACTCACCAACTGCTGGGCCTGAGTGTGGTGAAAAAAAAATAAATAAAACTTAACTGTGCTCCTTCCTAATCAGAAGGATTCTGGGCGTGTTTTCTTTCATAAAGTGCAAGTGCATCACTTGATTCTTTTTCTAATAAAATTGCAATATTTAATAATATGGAGACAATATTCATCTGTATTCACTTCTTTGAAAGGACACTTGCTTGGAGTTTCTTTGTTGACTTTGGTTTAAAAAATTACCTTTAAACAGGGAAAATTGGCCTTTGCCAGCAAGGTAATTCACAGAAGCACACTATAGCAAGATGGAAAGGAAGGAAAAAGCCCTTTGTTGTAGGTCACTGGGTCTTTGCACTGAGATTCAGGTTCAATTTGATATGTAAACAACATAGGACTATTTCTCTTCAGAATTATTTCTCATCAGTATTACCCAGAAATTCCCTCTGCTGCAACTGTACTGGGGACTTTGTGGCTCCTTTTAAACTTTTTTCCCCCTTTCTATCTGCTAGGGCTCAGGAGAAGCAGAACCATTGAAGAACTGTGCCAGAGAGTTGATTACAGTTGAATGTAGAAGCTGATGAAAAAATTTCTGAAAAGCTCTTGTCCTTGACTCTGGCGCTGAAGCTTCAAGTCCATGAGCTTTCATAACAGACATCTTATGGTCTAGGAAACTTAGACTAAGCAGAATGCATTGGCTCACAGCTCAGGAGCTGAATCCAATGTCAAGGGCTCCAGAAGAGCTATTTCCTTCTGAGGACTGCAGGAGACAAGGATCACCCCACCTTGCTTCTGGTGTCTTATCAACAGCGGTTGGCATCTCTTGACTTGTGGTGAGCTCTCTGGTTCTCTGCTTTCCTGTGGCAGTCTCCCCATGCCTTGTCTCTGTATAGGACCTTATTTTTAGATGTGCCCTATTTATAAATGCTTTAGACTTTGTCTAAGCCAATCGCCCGTGTAAAGACTTCAATTTTATATGAAGTAACATTCTGAAGCACCAGGGTAAGGCTTCACCATGCCTTCCTGTGTGGATAGAATTCACTATGCTCTCCTGTGTGGTAAGTAAGGAGAAGATAGACAAGAAGCATGAGCTGAAAGGCACTGATCTGGATTGAACCTATGTTGATTTTTGCTTGCTTGTGAGGATCTGGAAGGCAAGAGCCACTTCATTATCACATCAGTCCCTTACCTGGTACAGAGCCAAAGAAGCTGAAGGGACCCAGAGTGACAAGAGACAGATGCTGCTGCTTGACCCTGACCCTGACATATGTCATCACTTGGCCTCCTATTCGCAGATCAAATGTGAGTTCTCCATCTGTTCCTGCTGCCAAGCTTTTGTGCCACCACCATGGATCATGGACTCTAACCCAGTGAAAGCATAAGCCAGATTAAATGTTTTCTTTTAAAAGTTGCCTTGGTCATGGTATGTAGTCCCAGTGATAGAAGAGTTACTAATACAGACATCTTCTATAATACTAACACATTTCTTTTGTAACACTTATACAGTTCACAGTACTATAACCCATGGCTTAATCACCTCTTAAAAAATCTGCCTCCCAGTACTGTTACCTCGGGGCTGATGATTTTATAATAGATAAACTATAAAGTCTATAAGTATTTAGACCATTGTTCATTCAACTAGCTAACTAAATGACCTGCCACTAAAACTTCCTTTGTGGTGCTTACTTATTGCCAGCCTACAATGGAAGGATTTGAGGGCTATCAAAAGTGTCAGGTCTTGAGGTTGTATTCCATTGAATTTTATGAATTTGGAAACAACAACAAAAATTCTACATTTCCTTTATTAATTATCTTATTAGCAAGGAGTTTTATTAATTATCTTATTAGTAACTGGACTAATTGATCAACCATATTCAGAATACTTAGAGCTAAATTTAAAATGTAGCTTTGTCCCTTAGCTACACGAAATGTCTCTCTGTTGAATTTCCAGTCAGTAAAAAGAGAGATGATCTTTGTAGTAGCTTTGAGGGTCTGTGTGGCTGAAAGACACTACAGGAAGGTGACATGAAGCTTGGTGTGTGATGAGAACAGAAGCTATCTCTCTTAGGTTTTATCTGGGAATCTTAATCTCATTAATAAAAGAATTTAAAACTGGACCAAGAAGAAAGCTTGAGAACCATTTTTTTTCTTAGCATTTGAGAAAAAAAAAATAACAGAGCAGACATGCTATAAACCTTGGCAGCTACTGGGAGAGTGGAAATGAGTAAGAGGAAGAGAGGTCTTTTGAATTAAGGTTCAAGAAAGTAGGAAGACTCAAAGATGTAGGTTGGCAAACAGCTGCAAGAGTGGGATTTTGTTGTTGTTGTCTTGTTTTGTTTTGTTTCTTCAGAGAAAGAGTAAGGACGTCTGGTGTGTGAGGGCAAGCAGGCTTACAATTTTTCCTGGTATCCAAAGGAGAGGCAGAGAAAAATGACAAGTTACACTTTTGACTTAGAATTCAGAAAAGTGGTCAGGCTTAGGTCCAGCTGCCTCCTGAAAGGAGGGGTTTCTAAAGGATAAGATATTATGTCTTTAAAGAACAATTATTTCTCCCATCTCTTTAGCATCTCTTTCTTGAAGGGTGGTATTCTGGCCAGATGGCTGACAGGCCCGGATGGATTAACAGTTACTAGAGCAGTAACTAGCATAAAATGTTCTGATCTCTGGGGCAGATCAGAATGTCATGTTTTTACCTAAGGCCAGATGCAGAGCTTGGATTCCATTATTTTGAGCAAGAGGAAGTAGCCCTTAATGGGCCTGAACAAAGCCAGGATAGCTATTCACATGGTACCTGGGAGGTAAGGACCAAAGTTGATTCTGGGGAAGGGGACCATCATCTAGAACCTCCAACCTAGGGACTGTCTGCTGCCCAATATTGCCAAGCATTTAAGTCGTATTATAATAATTTTTTAGAAATTGTCTCTATTAAAAAGTTTGAGTCCACAAGGCAACTACAAAATTTAAGCTGCGACCTCCTCCTTCTCCTGCTATCTGTATCACTGCCATCTGCTATCACTCGTTCATCACTGCGGTCCTAGAAGTTAACCACGGAATGTGTATTTTACTGAAGTTAATGTCCTTCTATAAACCTAAAGGCACAGATATGTTATGGTCTCACATACATGATTAAAGAGGAATTATATTTAACACAAAGAAACGCATCCGGAATCACCTATAAACTGCCTTTCTATGGCTTTAGATAGGTGAAGCAGCTTTACAAAGGAACTTTACTGTCACATTTTGTAGAGTTGTAGGTTTGGCTAAGATAAGGACCTTGAAAAAAATATTTTTTTGAGAAATTGTGCTACCAGTTAAAAGTCTTCTTAAAAAATGTTTGTATTCATATATCTTAAATTACCAAGAGTGGTAAAACAGAGGCTTAAATACAGGGAATAGAAGGTTATGCCTCTTTGTATCAATCCTGATCAGAGATGCTAAAAACAGCCCGCAGGTACCCTCACTTCCCAGACAAGTGGACTGCTGTCTGAATCTTGGGACTGGTCGGCTTCTCAGAACTGAATGTCTTGGTTGCTTCCCTTGGCCAGGCTCTTGCTTGTGTTCATCCTGGTCCTGCTGTTGGAGATCTTATCTACTAAACCTCTTAACAAAATTTGTTTCCTCTCACCTAGGATATGTTGAACTCAAACGGATAGTTCAACACGGCCTCAGGCCAATCCAGAAAAAAACACTGAGATCTCTATGGCTCCATTGGACTGATAAAAATAGTGTCTGAGAGATCCATTGAAGAAAATGTCTTTCCGTCCCCACTTAACTATCAGGCAAACAACATTTGCAACATTCCATTCTATCCCAGGATTCTGCTTCTTTGCCTTCAGGATAGTAGTAGGAAAGACTGTCTCCCTGATTTTTTAATACCCCTAATACAACAGGATGCAGTTACTAATGGTGAATATTCATCCTCCTAATGATGAAAGGAGAAAGACCTCTCAGGAGGATATTGAGGTAAATGAGCACTTAGAATACCTAATGACCTGGAGCAGCTCTCCCTGGCAAAATGTGTTTGTTTCTCTTTCTTATGACCTCTCAAGCACCTCCCCTCCAGCAGACCATTTGGGGTCTAGCACTTCCTGGTAAATGGAAAGATAAACAAGGCTGACTTACCAATATTGGGTCTAAGCACAGTGAGGGCAAGTCATTGGCAACAGTATATCCAGTCAGAGTGACAATGGGGTGGTGAGCGTTTAGGCCCAGTGCCACAGACATACAGCATGTCAGAGTCTCTGTGGCAGAAATGGGAAAGCATTCTTATAGACGGTGGGTTTCACAGCAGGGGTCTGCAGCTAGGCTCTCTGACTTGCAGGCAGGAGGAAGATAAAGGGTCAGGGAGGAGGATATGCCATGACAACATCACCAGTGCCCCCATTTGATGCTAAGGTGTTTCCCACATGAGATATCCTGGCACGGGACTGTCAGGATTGTCTCTCAAGAGATTCCTTGACACCTAGAATGTGTCCAGACTGTGCCCAGTGTCTACAGGGTACCTCTGTAACTTAGAGAGGCTGAGAGAAGGCTGCGGCAGATTCTGTGGCCTGACCAGAAGCTAGAGTCTAAGATTTCCCTCTTATTGATGATGACTAGCCCTCGGCAGTTTAGAAATAGCACCTTTAAGAGAAGTTATGAATGGGAATGTTGATTTCCAAAAATATCAAGTAAAGGAAAGTGTTCCATTTAAAAATAGTCTATGATAAATACAAATTCTGGGCTTCTTTAGAATGGTTCTTAACGTTTTTCTTTGGGCAGAATTTCAACAGCAAAATTCAGCAGTCATGTATTTCCTTCTACTAGAAACTATAAAGACCTCTGGTCTTTCCTTTCCTCTGTGTCTGTATATTTCTCTCCTAGTAGCTCATGCTCACATCCCCTCCATCAGCCCCATTCTGTCTCCTTTCATGACGCACATGTGTCTTCCTGTGCTCCTCTGCCCATGCACTACTACCATAAGAACCCTTTGTGTCTTGTAGCTGTCTTATCCCTTTATCTTGTAAGCTTCACATAAGTAGAGATTTTTGTTAAATTCTAAAAATCAAAAAAGGCAGCTAGGGTACATGCCAACCAAAGCGAGGTAAGAGGAGAAAGGGTAGTCCACATACAAGCGTGTAAAATAGTGAACAGGCATGGGAAGGCAACTCATGGAGACTCTTGAAACAGTTGATGTGTAGACAAAGCCAGGAACCTGTCTGTCTGGGGCATCCCACATGGCAGCAACACTGGGTACATATAAATGCAAATGTGTCTGAGATCAGACATTGTCCCAGAATCCTGTCCATTTCTTCTCCTACCACCCTCCATGTCTCCAGTTTTCCTAACCATTTCCCCTGTACTGAGAGAACACAGGCTTCATAACAGTACCATGAGAACTCATAAACCCGGGTGGTGGGGAATACACTTTTAATTTTTTAAGGCAGGGTCTCATTCTTCACTCCAGGCTGGCCTCAAACTCAGCGCCCACAGCACTTAGACTGCAAATGTACACTCTCATGCCCAACACTAAAAAACAAACAAAACAACAACAACAAACTTTTAAAAAAGCAAATGAAGTAAAGAATATTCTGCACTGATTTTTATCACTCCCTAACCACTTTCTTAGATAGTCTCAACAGAGGATATATAGTCATCCTTATAATAAACCTACAAAATTACAAAAAGATACCTGAAACGCAGATACACACCAATGCCAATTCCCCTAAATCACTACTGCAAAATTAATGAGCTCCTTAAACTCAAATTCTGCTGCATACCTCTAATATCTAAGCTAGTTATCTCAACTATTGGATTAGAGAGAAGAACCATGCAAGTTTGATGAAGCTAGCCTGAAAATACCATATTGTTTTGAGACCTTTCTGTGGAAGACAGTGAATGTTCAGACTTCTGTAATTATAAAAGATGTCCTGAGAAGATAAAGCATAGCATTTCATAGCCACCAATTCCAGACAAAGAGTGAGACCAATAGTTATTTTTGTCCAGCCTAATTTAATATCACAGCGGTAGGCCTGGATTTATTTATTTATTTACTCACTAATTTAAAGAGGTTGCTGCTATGCAGGAGGAGGTTGGGTGCTTAGAAATATAATGCTAGCAAAGCATGGGAAAGATCCTTTTATTTTTTATTTTTTCTCCTGAAAACAATAACCTACGTTTAATGGTAAGAAATCACCAGCAAATTCCATTATGTTTGTGGGCTTGACACGTGGTGCTTATTAAATGTACGAACAAAGCCACTTTATACATCACAGTGTTCACATTGCAAATGCACTGCTCATAATGGTGCTGCACGTGTCTGTGCAATTTTTCTGAACTTATGAAATATATTTCTGACACCTCAGGTATTGATGTATGCACGCGTGATATTGTCCCAGTGCAGTAGGGAGACTTAACTGATGTCTGCAAGATTTGATTTATTACAAGTAAATATGATTGCCTTCATAATCTGATTTTATTATGTTCGGGGCTCTCGCAGGTAAACTTTTAGTAGAAGGAAGAAGGGCAATTTTATTAAACCAGTGTGTTCCTGCAAACTGCGGACTTTCTTGTCTAGAGGGGGAGGGAGGGGGCTGATTTAGAAGGTATATTGAAAATTTTTCCAAAAAGAATTTACTCCCAACATTCTCAACATCTAATCATATCAATTTCTGCAACTATTGTGTTTTCTATTTGGAGCACTGTATTCCTCTCTTAAAAGCCATTTTAAAGTAAAAAAAAAAAAAATTACATATATGAGGCTAGTGTTAAATAGGCCTTGGAGGAAAAGCACCTGAAAAACCCAGAAGCCACTTCCTAAATAGAGGCAACAGGGTTTTCTCCTTTGTAAGAGAGAAAGAGAAGCTCAATGAATTTGAAAGCATTTGTTTGTGATTGAGGTTGATGGGCCCAGGCTTTCGACCGATAAGATTCTCAATATGAGGGCCACAGCTTCATTATACAACAACTCAATGAATCAAAAATTGATCAAGGTGACAAACTAGTAGCTACTCTATTGTGGCAAAGCCAGGGTGGCCCCTAAGGCTTTTGTAGTACAGTAAAACAGAAGGGAAAAGGGTAAAAAAGAAGAATACTCCAGGAGGAGTACTCTACTGGGGCTGAGTAAACTAATTCTATTCTTTTCTTTCTCAAATCAATCAATCAATGGCATCTTACTGTTCCAAACTTAAAAGAAAATAAAAAGATATTTTTTATACTCTGAGTCATGAATGACATATATGAAGACTGAACCTTAGTTTGAATTTCCTTTCATTTATACCCTTAATTTATTGGTGAAAAAGGATTGGTTTGGGTAGAAAAAAAAAAACAAAAAAAAAACAAAAAAAAAACAAAAAAAAAACAAAAAAACAACAGTAAAATCACAGAGGCATGCTGCCAGTATCCTGTCACATATTTCCCATGAGGTAAGCATTATGGCAACTGAGTTTCCAATCTGACAACCAACATCAGCAATGAAAGCGCCTTGGCTGGAGCTTGATGAAGATGCCCCAAGTGGTATGCGACTCTGCAGCAGGTCTTCTGGGATTCATCAGAACACGGGCAAGCAGCCCGAGAGTGTGCTCCAGCAATGGCACTTGAAAATGTACACACTCGGCGGAGGTTAGCACTCAAAAGGTCGAGTCCAAAGATACTGCAGTTATTCCTGCTAGGTGGAGGCTGTACTGTATAAATCTTAACATCAAAAAGAAAAGGGGCCTTGTATTTTACTAAAGTCTTTCCAATTTCCTATTTTTAAAACATTCTTTCATTATGCCACTCTGCTTGCTTTTCTTAGACAAAAAATGTCTTTTCATAAATATTTCTTTCCTTGAAAATGCTATGTGTCTTAAGGGAAGACAGACAGAACAGTATAGATTCTCTGGTAGAATACTGACAGAGGATCACAGACCCCAGCAACTGGACCTACCAGCTGGACCTGAGCAGCCAGACAGCAGAAATTGCACAGGTTCAAAAACTCAAAGAGACAGTGTAAACTACAAGGACCAGGTATCCAATCACTTAACTATCAGGCAAAAAAACATTTACAGTCTTCCATTCTACCCACAGGAAGGGTCTGAATGAGTTCTAAATTTTGAGCTGTATTCATATAGAGAACCACCATATACTCAGAAGGCTCAGTCTATTATACCAACCACTGCTCCACCTGAATGTCACCAGGGTAAAAAGAGTATGTTTCCCCCTTTCCTCCAGTCTGTGTCCTTCTTCTACAGGACTAACTCTTCTTTTGTCCTGACCAGCCAGTCAATTATGTTAACCTGATTTCATCTAGATTTGAAGGTAAAAGTGTGAGCACCATTGCCCGTTCTAGTACATCCCCAGAAAACTACCGTCTAATATACATTCGCCTTCAAATTTTATATTCGAGACACATCTTCTAGCTTTGTACCGCGCTCTATGAGGCAGCAGCTCCCTTCCGTTTTAATTGAAATGTATCGTGTGCTGGATCTTATCTAGTATTTCTTCCAGCAGGAGGTCCCACTTGGGGATCTCACTGAACACACTGAGTATTGATAGTTCATACATCAAGGTTTCCCTGTGAGCAGCCGTGTGCTGGGAAAGCCAGGATATATGGGTAAGATGTGGGGCGCTTCTAAGTATGAATGTACTTACTGTCTTCCCCACATTGTGCAGGTGTGCGTCTGGGTGTAGCTGTTACCCTAGCCTGGATGAAGTGTAAGGCTTTCTAGAGGGCTTCCTACACAGGCATTGTAGACCCACCTCACTGACAAGGGACCAACCACTGCCCAGTGTCTTTTACAGGGGAGTTCCTTTTTGATTTACACATCAGTATTATTATGATAAAACTAAGCTGGTGAGAGAGACAGTGAGTATGTAATGTGTGTGATGTCAACACACCAGCATGAATATGCTTAGCTCTAGATGCAGGCGAAGGGTGGATATAAATGATTTAGAGTTAGCCGTAGCGTGTTATACTTTCATCACTCCCTCTATGCAGAAAAAGAAGCTTTTAAGTAGGTCTTTAGCAACTTGTACTATAGATGGCAAGCTTGACTTGTAAAAGTAGGCCATCTTTCCTCCTGCAGGATGATTTTCATTGTTCAAAGGCTTTACAATCATAGAGGCAAACAGGGGCTACAAGTAACTGGAGGAGAGCACGTATTAGGAAGTAGTTGGTAAAAGCATACACAATTTCAGTTGGATAGGAAAAAAAATCTCCAAAAATCTATTGGTCAGAAAAGCTAGAGATATAGGTTAGTGACAGAATGCTTCAGCATGTGTGAGATCCTGTATTCAGTCCCAAGCAAGATGAAAAATATCTCAGTGTGATATTATGATTAACAACAATGTATAGAATTCTTTAAAATTGCTTAGAGAATCAACTCTAAGTATTCTTACTTAGCTCACATGATGTATCAGTGAAGTGATTTAAATTAGCTCCATTCATAAATTCTATAATATAGACACATCCCAGAGTGACATACTGTATCTCATAAATATATTTATTTTGTTCTCTAAACATAAAGAGGTCTTAAAGAAAATTCGTCCTCAGCCGTAAAGTAAAAAGGACTTTTGGTAAGAACTCTAAAACTTGACTGCAGAGAAAGACAGCTGATTCTCTATCAAAGACCTTTTGGTGTCGGGTTTTGCCCGGATACCTCTGTGGCATCCTGAACTCTGAGTTATTCTTGGCCATACAACCAACAGGAGCATAGATATCTTAATATCTTCTGAGTTTTCCACATAGCTGAAACTATATTCTGATAGGCTGGGTAACCAGATAGATTATAGTGCACAGTATTAAAGGCTAAGCATCTAACATTCCAGATGATCACTTCTTTCCTACGTAGGTTAATTGCAACTTACAGGAAGTGTCTATTTATTGTCCATCAAGACACTAAAGGAACAGATGGTTTTGTTTGTTTTGGTTTTGTTTTTGTTTTGCAGGTGGCTTAAACAGGTATTTATTTCTGGCAGATGGTAATTCTGGAGGTCTCTGGCTGCTTGGTTAGACCTGACAAAGTATGATTTTACCTTATCATTCCCGGAATGCCAGCACAGTTCACACGCTTGTTTTAAAGGTGAGAAGAGAAATGGTGGCATCCCCTGGTCTTCCATTTTCACTGGGGAAGGCAGATGAAGATCTTCCGGCTGACTTCTGCACTGCTTGGACCCTTTCATCAGGAGGATGTCATATGTCCCAATATGCTTCCAAGTAGGGACTTGGCAAGCTGAGTTCCTCTGTCAATGCTGTGCATCTCTGCTCTTCTCTAAATGCTGCTTCCTTGAAGTTGTTTTCTAGGAAGCAAGGAGGGGCTCGTGGGCATTAACAGCATCACAGATGAGAATACCCCAAACCCTCACATTATATCACACAGCACTGTTCACATAAGACCGCCATTTGAGGCTTCAAAATATGGGAATGGGTTTGAGAAAAGTAAAATCCGTTTTTATTTTGTAGACAAGAAAACAGAGGGCTTGTGACACATGCTCAGCATCTCTTTTTGTACCTCGCCTCTTCTTTTAGATTCTTTTCAGATGCACATTGCTGTTTTCAATAAATCTATAGAGCACCACTGTGCCCCTGCTCAAATCCTTTTTATTTTTTAGAACCCAGTAATTGGAAGTGCTGTCCTTGCTGTGGAAATGTCAACAAGTATTTGGCATGCAGGATTCATTCACCCGTGAGAAGATGACGACATAGGCATTCTAGGTGAGACACGGAGGCAGAGAACAACCTTTCCTGTGCATTCTTCTTTCCATTTACATCAGCAGAGATAAGAGGGAAGGGTAGGATCTGTAACTGAACACACTTGGCCATTCCTTTGTTCTTTCTGATCTCTTAGGTAGAAACCCTTTCAGGTTTCGAATACGCTCAGAAGGTAATAAATACCAACACAGTATTAGCTTTGCATCTCTTTGTCTCCACAAAATTTCCTGTAACCAGAGTTCTTATTAAATCTGCATAATACTCCCAGAAAAGCAGGGCAAAAAGCCACCCGCGTTGCTCAACGGAAAATCTCCTTAGCAAAACTAATCACAGACTCAAGCACATTTGGAATGGTTAACAGATCAAAAGGGAAATTAAGCTCAACAGTATAACCAATCCAAGACAATCATCATTGATTGTCGCAACACAGATATGACAAGACTCTGCCCTTGAAGAAAGTTAAGTGCAGTGAGCATGCATGGGTGAATGGTCAGCCACTGTCTTGTCTTCAGCTGATAACATGACCTGGGAACATTTGCAGGTCATGCCAGCCCTTGTTGCCACCTGTGATGCTGAGATTTGCCTGTGGGCTGCTTATTTTTCCATTTTCTTGTTGCTTGTACATTTGCTACAGTCTTCACCTCTACGGCTTAACCTAAATGTTGCCTCCTCTTACAGAAAGTACCCAAGATTTTTTTTCCCCAAAAAAAAAGACATTTTTATCTCTAATTTTCATTAACGTTGATCATTCCTTATGATGGTATCATATTGTCAAATTGGTCTGTTTTCTTTATTAAACTGCAAGAAAGATTATAGTAACCCCATGATGATGCTTGTGAATGGAATGAGAATGAAATCAAAGCGTGAATAAGTGACTTTGACAGTTGCCTATGGGGTGTTATTTAAATGATATCTGGCTAATTCTGCTTATCCAAATCGCCTTACTTCTAATAATGTCCAAACTCTTTGTTGTTGTTGTGATGTTCTATGTGTTGTGTATATATATATATATATATATATATGTGTGTGTGTGTGTGTGTGTGTGTGTGTGTGTGTGTGTGTGTGTATGGCATGTGTATTTGTGCACAGATGGCGTGTAGAGCTCAGAGGATTAATTTGGGATATCTTCACCTCTCTCCCTACCTCAGTTTTTGAGACAATGTCTCAGCACTGACTCTAGCACTCACGATCGGCCTATCTCCCCCACTTCCTCTGCTCTTGGACTACAAATACATGCTGCTATACTGAGCATTATATGTGGGTGTTGGGAACCCGAAACCAGGCCCTTGTATTTGTACAGCAAGCATGTTACCCACTGTGCCATCTACTTAGCATCCCTAAACTCTTCTAAAGATTAGTAAGCTTTGGGCCTTCAAAATTTGATTTTCTTTGCATGTTTCTTTCTTTTTGTATTCTCAAGATATTTCTATTAAAATTCAGATCTCATCAGGACATGGAACTCCAGCCTTAAAGTTTTAGCTCTTTCCTCCTTTATCCACTGGGCAGGAATATTAGATCCCCTGGTAATGGAGCCTAAAACCTTTTCAACATTTAACAAGAAACAAACAGACAAACAAACATAAAACAAAAGGCCTAAGGAAAACAAAATGAAACTAACAAAACAACTATGCAATGTTTCTCTTACAGGCAAACATCCTTGTCCTCAGGTACTCAACTAAGATTTTCAGTCTTGAAACACAAATTCCCAATTCTATCAGGTTATATTTGACAAGTTACTAAGAAGACACAAGTACACAAACCTTTTCAACAAATGTTAAAAAAAAGATGGATATTTACCTTACACCAAACAGAAAACTCAACTGAAAATAGATTATAGATTTAAATGTTCAGACCTGAAATTTCATGATTTCGGGGAGTAAACAAGGAAAACTAAAGAAACTGATCTTGGCAATGGTTTCATGGATGTAACTCCCAAATCATAATCAGTAAATTAAAAAAAAACAGGTTAATGGATTTGCATAGAACTAAAATTGCACACTAAAGTAAACAGTTAATAAAATAACATGGCAGCCTGATCTGGAAGGGGCAAATGTCTAAGAAAAATGAGGAACTAAACTACTCAAAATTAAACAAGTAACTTTATTTAAAAAACAGGCAAAGGTCATTAATAGACATCAGAGACCATGTATGTATGAATGGTATGTATATATTTGTTTGTATGAATGCTAGACATACATACAAAAGAAGACATGGCAATGGACAACAAGTATTTTCGATCACTCAGGATAGTGATCATCATAAAACCAAGGAGACAAAAATATTAGTGATGAGGGCTGCTGAAAGACTCTACCCAGCAGGGTATCAAAGCAGATGCTGAGACTCATAGCCAAAGTTTGGGCAGAATGCAGGGAATCTTATGAAAGAAGGGGAAGATATTAAGACCTGGAGAAGACAGGAGCTCTACAAGGAGAGCAACAAAACCAAAAAATCTGAGCACAGGGGTCTTTTCTGAGACTGATACTCCAACCAAGGACCATGCATGGAGGTAATCTAGAACCCCTGCACAGACGTAGCCCATGGCAGCTCAGTATCCAAAAGAGTTCCCTAGTAATGGGAACAGGAACAGTCTCTGACATGAACTCATGGGCTAGCGCTTTGATCACCTCCTCCTTAGTGGGGAGCAGCTTTACCAGGCCACAGAGGAAGACAATGTAGCCAGTCCTGATGAGACCTGATAGACTAGGATCAGATGGAAGAGGATGAGGACTTCCTTTGGGGGAGTGGCATAGGAGAAGAAGAAGGATGATGATCTTGGGAGGGGACCAGGGACGGGGCTACAGCTGGGATACAAAGTGAATAGCTGCAATAAATAAATAAATTTAAAAAATTTAAAAATGTTAGTGATGTTTGTACACTATACACATTTCACAGCACATATCAAATCACAATGCTGTATACTTTAAATATGCAATGTTCTCTGTGCCAATTGTATCTTGATAAAGCTAGGGCGAAAAGAAACAAAATGAAAGGTCAGTGAACAGTACAATAAAAATAAAAGAATCTTTCTTTTCTTTGCTTTTAAAATAGAAAAAGTCTCTTCCATTACATTATGTGAGAAATGTCTCAAAAATTAGCTATTAGATTACGGAAAAGAAATGGATAGATACTCTTAAATGAAAGGCCAAGACATAAAGTTTACAATATTTTTTATTCTACCAAATGAAAAGAAGAGCTTCAGGGGGGGGGGGGGGGGAAACCTCTTGATATAAAAAGTACACAGAGAAAAATATCGCAATATAAATAAATGTGTGTAATCTCACAAAATTAATATAGTTTTGAGCAGAATAGCAAGGAGTAAAATCTAGCTGGTAATAATTCGTATTTCTGAAGCTGCATTAATGACTGAGCAGCTAGCTAAAACTAGAAGAATATTTACTCTGCAAACAAGCTCCTCGAACAAGGCATAAATATTACACTTGACAGTGCCATGTAACAGTCTTCTGTTTCCTCACTAGACAAAGACACCTATACATATTTCAGTAGAAGCTAGTTTCCTTCTGAAGGTCATGCTAAGCGTGTTATTTCTAATTATTCTGAATTAAGTACACATTTCTCCACTACTATGCTACACTCTTACAATAAAACTGATGCTGCAAAGTGTAAAAGCCCCGCATCAGAGTACAGTTAGCATTTCTTCCATGGGCCAACTAGGAACTGGAAAATATGAAAGGATTTGCTTCCTTTCATAGAAAGAATTGCGAAAAGCTTGCTCCTCTTCACTGAAGAGAGGTATTCCAGGGACCATGGACTCACATAATTGCCACAAAGGCACTTTCTAGAGAGGAGACAGATAGTAAAGGAAGAAAAAAAACACATGCAGCTTATAGACAGGTCAGGAGCCAGCTCCTATACAGTCACCAGAACAGTGTGAATTAAGAGAAAGGAGATTTCTTTTCGTACTTTCCACAATTGTGCAACCCTGAAAGCTATTGAATACAAAAATCTGTGGAATGGACCTTAACATCTTCCATATGTGGCTGAATGGAGAGTGAGTGAACTATTCCTTGGGGAACAATTTGGTAGCATCTAATCAAAGTGTCAGTGCACACACATACAGTTTTCTCCCAAGGACATTTTGCCAATTTTCCTATTTCCAAACAGAGTCATTGAGAAACGTAAAGATGACCATGGCGACTGACACAAGGTGGCAGATGCTTTGCGACATGCAGGTTCACCCCTCCAATCAGGAGTACCAATGTCTGAGGATGCAAAGAGAGACACGTAAAGGGTGCCATGGCGACACTTGTATTGGCACGTTGACCATATAGATAATAATATGCGTGGATGGACCCTAAAAATACATGGTTCAGAGACAAGAACTGTTAATGAACTTGCCAAAGCAGGTTGTAAGGATGCAGGGAGGAATAGCTATAAACCAGAAATTGCTCTGCGCCCAAAGCAACAAGTGAAGGCAGAGAGGTCAGTGGAAACCACAGGGAAGCGTCACTGCATGAACCGTCAGCTGGGCCACGATGGACTGCATCAATAACTGGCAGGGACACCCAAGAGCTGAAGACACACACAACACAAGGTCTGCTGAGGTCAGGAGGCTATTGGCCCACACATCTCTACACACCCCCGCATCTAAAAAACAGCCGGAGGAAAGAACTGCCACAGTACCTGGGGTGCCTAGGAACCATGGGGAGAGAACAACTGGGAAGCCGAAGCAGAACTCTGTGCAGCTATGGCAGGCTCCTCCAGAAGGTTACTGCTAACTGAACACTCAGAAAACATCACCTCTTCCTTTCCCTCATGCAACACAAATAAAGAGCTACAGCAGAGCCTGGAGCCAGCAGATCCTGGGGTCCCATCCACAAGACAAGAGTGCAGCACTGCAAGGCTGAGGTAGGCCTTTCTCCGATGATGCTTCTGAGGTCAGTGGGAAAATGTAGCATGGGTTCCCTTCTTCCTGCACAGAGCACTGCTGGACTCAAGAACGCATGAAAGAGGCAACTGAGCTCCAGCGCTCAACTCAGCACAGTTGTCCCAGAAACTCATCCCCAGAGGGAATTAGCCGAAATGCCACTGGGTCAATGCAAACCCAAGTCTGGTTTAATAGCTTTAAACTGGAATTGCAAATGTCACCTCCCTAATCAAGGCAGTTTGCTGCACTCGACATCCTAGAGGAGAAAGTTCTTGGAGAAATGGCTGGTAATAGTTTTGCTTCACAGTGAATATGACTGTGCTGTATGCTTCTCCCTCAGTCTGCTATTGAGTATTCTCTACTTTTCTATCTAGCCACAGCATATATAATTCTTTCTTCCCCATCTCCTATCGATATAAAAAAATGAAAATAAAATGTAAAAGACAAAATGTAATAAAAGGACATTATTTTTAAAAAATATATCTTTCCTTTTAAAACTTTTCTCCTAAAACTGTAATAATCTCTAAACCTTGTGGAACTTAATAATTCCCTAACACTTTCTTCCTACATGAATTTTTTCCTCAGTTGATCTAATTTTAATCCTTGTCCAATGGCTCCATCCCTTCCATCCCTAATCTTAGTAATTAACATCTTAATTGGCACCTGTAGTGGTTTGAATGTGAAAACCCCCATAGGCTCATGTGTTTGAACACTTCCTTCCCAGCTGGTAGAATTGTTTGGGAAGGATTAGGAGGTGTGGCCTTGTTGGAGCCCGGGTCTTGCTGGGGCCAGCTTTGAGGTTTTAAAAATTCACACCATTCCTAGTTAGCACTTTGCCCACTACTTGCTGATAAGGATGGAAGCTCTCAGCTATTGCTTCAGTACCACGCCTGCCTGCCTGCTGCCATATTCCCGAATTAAACTCTTGCCATTGTCCTGATGTTTCATCACGGCTATAAGAAGTATCTAAGAAAGCACCATACTACCCTTGCTTGTTGGTCCTCCAGCGATCTCTGCAGTAAAGGAAACCACTCTTTTTAACTAGGTGGCGTGGCATTTGCAGAGTGGCCTGCCCAGCAGTTGTGACCACTTCCACAGTTAGAATTCTACTCTGGAGCTGGGGTGGGAGGTTTACCAAATGCCCTGAGCACATGGACTGAGGTTTAAATACTGGGCTTCACACAATTTTATCACAAGCTAGCCCCTCTTAAAAAATTTTAAATACTTTAATTAAAAGGATACAGCTGATGTTTTAAAAATTCAGTCTGTGAAGGTTACCCAGATGGAAATTTCAGTGTAGTAATATAAGCAGCTTATAAACTCCGGAGAGTATAACACTCCCCTTGAAAATTTCAAGTCTACAATAAGGATGAATTAGATGAACTCCACATACAAGGAGTTTAAAAGAATAATTATAAGAATGTTTAATGCAATCAAAGAAGTTACAAATAAACTCTTATATGAATTCAAAGAGAATACAAATTAGCAGATGAATAAAATTAAAAAGTTAGTATAAGATATAAATTAGAAATTCAATAAAGAGAACTACTGAAAAAAATATAATGAAAATATAAAAAAGAAAAATTCAGTAACTAAACATCAATAATAACAATTTTCCATGGAAAGCCTTGTCAATAAAATGAATAAAGTAAGAAAAATATATGACGGGACCCAGGATAGGTGAATTAGAATATTCAAATAAAGATAAAATAACAAAAATATAAACATAACATGCAATTTCCATGGGAAACTATTGGAAGACCACATTTAAGACTGACAGGAATAAAGATAGAAAGTTTCAGGTTAACTGCATAAACAAAGCATCCAATAGAACCATAGCAGAAATTTCGTAAATCTAGAGAGATGAGTGCTTAGATTCAGGGGGGCATATAGAAACCAAACAAACAAGACCAGACTAACTGTCATGTCATAGTTAAAATATTACACATAGGAAACAAATGTTGTGCCCGAATCGAGATACCCCAAAAGACCACCACCATGAGTGGAGTCCGCTGCAAAACACATGAGGATCTTTTTATTACAAATCATTACAAGCTGCAGCTTGAGCTCACACCTCCCACTGCCAAAGCGGTGAGAGCCAAGAGCCCCCGTGTTCAGGTTAGTCCAGTGAATTAAAGATTCTGGTCCCTCCCAGCATGCCCAAAGCAGGGGCCATTCCTGCCCGACAAGCATCTATTGGTCAAAATGCAAAAGGGATGGTGCACTTTGAATTGATTGGCTATAGGAAGGTCCCCTAACCATTAATGATCTGGTGTCCTTCCCTAGGTGGATGGGCCAGTTTCCTAGCAACTTTATATCTAGTGGGCAGGAAAAGAATGCAATAAGACTAGTTCTTCCCCTCAGGGCATTATGGCTGAACATATCTCTACTCAGCTAGCTAGTTCAGACCTTTCCTTTAAACTTTAAAATAATAGCCACTGATTTTTAATCTTTTGGTCTCTCACAAAGAAATAATACCGAAAGGTTAACAGAGAAGAGCCAAGCCATCTATAAAGGAGAGCTTATCAGAATCACAGAAACTGTTGGAGGTTGGTCTGATGCATGTTACTAGCCCTGAAGATCTGGATGCACCTATCCTTGTTGTGTAAACCTACATGATTAGCTAATTAAATGGCCTATACCTGCACAGGGCAGAATGGGGTGGGCGTGGCTAAGGTTCCGGGGCTTGGAGGAAACAGATTGGAAGAAAGGAAGAAGGTGGATGCCACAATGGGTTAGTGGAGGAAAAATCATATGGGCCAAAAGAAAGGACTCCAATAATAGCACAGAAAGGCCCAACGAAGAATACAAGCAAGTATTTATAAGATTATGGATAGAAGATAGATTGATGAGGCATTGGATGGGGGCTGGGAGATGGATGGTAAGGTTATTGAGACAGTATAAGGAAAATATCTGCCCTGCCTAAGGTAAATAAGGCAATTATAAATCTAACTGGTGTCTGTGTCTTATTATTAGGGCTAATAATAAACATGACAAGCCCAACGCTCTTTTTTTGTTTTGTTTTGTTTTACAACAACAAGAAATCTTAAAAGCCAGGAAGAATGGAACAGTGGACACCAGGCACTGCAAGACAATGGTCAAACTCAGATCATTATACCCAGCAAAATCATGCATCATCCCATGACGAAAATAAACTAAAGGAATTCAAGACCACTAAACCAGAGCATGTAAGATAAGGAAATGCTGTGAATTAAACACAAAGATAAACACATTCAATGTTACAGGCGACAACAAGCCATACTAGCATAGTGAAGAGCCTGCTTCTTAAGGTGGAAGGATAGAAAAGGTATTTCAAGCAAAGGGAACTAGAAAGCAAGTACAGGTTTCTGTTCTAGTATCTGAAAAACAATAGGATTAGAAAGGAGAAAGAAGCCCTGGACACCTTACAGCACAATACCCCAGCATCAACTCTGGGGAGGAATCCATCCAGCTGATACATCATTCAGTTGTAAGCAGGCAGAGCAGTTGATATATACTGCCCTAATGAATCAAGTCCAAAATCCTTGAGGGAAGAAGATAAAGTAAAAACAAATGTTAGAGTCAATAATGAATGTTTGAGGTAAAATGGCAAAGTTGGGAACACCGAGGAAGGTAAATATAATAGGGCAAGCATCTGGGAATGATGTAGTCAAGTTGACAAGTTAAGAGGAAGGATGAGGTTCTGAGAGAAATACAAAGCCAGTCTGGGCAAGCTCTGACCAGCCCCTATGAAGTCCCCTGCTCCGCAAGAATATACACAAAAAGGACCATTGCCCTTTCTCCTAGTAAGTCTCTCAACTTCATAGGTAGTTACAGCTTAAGTTATGTTTCTAAGCTGAATGTATCTAACTGAACCAAACTAAATTTTGGTTAAGGTCATCTACTAAAAAAGCTTCTTCCTATTCCAGGAAGGATACAATTCCAGACTGCACCATAAATGGGCAAAGGGAAGAGAAATGATTAGCTAGAACTTATGAGTCCAGGCACTGCTTTCTCAACTGCAGAAATAAAGCTCGATTGCTTTCGGAAAAGAGATGGAAGAAGAGAAAGGAGAGGGAGAGGAGAGAGGGAAGGGGGGGAAGAGGGGAGAAATGGGAGAGGAGAAGAGGGAAAGAGAGAGAGATCATGCTAAATAAGGGGAGAATTCATCAAGATTACTATTCTAAACACATGTACACAAAACACTAACCCACCTGATATTTTTTTAAAAAAATACTATTGATCTTAGATATAAATCTAAAGATACAGATTAATAACAACACAGTAATAGTGGATGATTTAAATGCCCCACTCTCTACCAAGAGACAGACCATCATTCTGGTTTGCTTTCTTGTCACTGTGATAAAACAGTGACTAGAAGCAATTTGAGAATAAAAGGGTTTGTTTCATCTTTCACTTTTGAGGCCTAAAATGCTGAAGCCAGGCCTAGTGTGACTGTCTCTTCCTGCTGCCTGCTTGTTCAGATGCAGGACTCTCAGCTGCCTCTTCAGCTCCATGTCAGCCTGCGCACGACCATGCTTCCCGCCATGTTGACAATGGACTAAACCTCTGCACTGTGAGTCAGTCCCTGCAGTCAGAGTTTTTACTACTTTGTGGGTTCTTCTTTTTATCACTCTTTATCCCTCAGGTTTTACCCACTATCACTAGATGAGAGAAAGAAGGAGAGGGGGGAGAGAGAGATAGAGATCCTTGAATCTATGTTTTTCTTGTTTCTTCTTTGAGCATGACTACTAACAAACTGCAACAAACCTCTCAAAAGACCAACAACCACCAACCTCACCTATCAGGGTTCTAGCATTTATCCACCCTCTAGAAAATTCCAAGAATTCCAACTGTCACACAATCTCAGAAACTATCTGCAACTGGCAAAACCATGCCTCTGCTAGAGCATGAGGCAAATCACAGTCAGCTGCTGTGAGGCAGCCCCCATATTTCCACACGTAGGATGAAATTGAAAACATACTCTTTCTGTGTTTTTGAGAGAAACCAAAATTCCAGAATTGTTGCTATAAGCTCCAATTAAAATGTTTCCTTTATAAGAGTTGCCATGGTCATGCTGTCTCTTCACATTAATAGAAACCCTAAGACACCATCAAAATAGTAGTAACAGGACATTTCATAGTTTTAAGTGCCTATAATATGACCAGAATGAATAAATAGCCTAATGATGCATCTTAGGGCTTGGGGGGAAATGTTGAGCCAAATCCAAAATCAGTCCAAGAAAAGGCATAATCAGGATCAGAACAAAAGTCTGGTGAGATGGCTCAGCAGGGAAAGTATTACCTTGTCTCATTAACTGTATTTGATCCCTAGGATCACATGGTAGAAGCAGAGAACCAAGTTCCTCAAGATGCCTTCTGATTAGGTCATGTGCATGATGGTATCCACACACATGGAGTAAGTAAATGTAATAAGGACTATTTTTATGTCAGAGGAGAAAGTAATAAAATGGAAAAAAAAACCCTACAAAATAATCAATGAAACAGACAGTTGGTTCTTTGAAAAGATAAACAATGTTGGCAAACCCTTAGCCAAACTAACCAAAAGAAAGAGAAAACTCAAAGTAACAAAATTAGCTGTGAAAAGTGAAACAACAAATACCAAGAAACTCAGAAAATCATTCAGACATATCTTGAAAACTTATAGTCAGGCATGATGGCACACGCCTTTAATCCCAGCACTCGGGGAGGCAAAGTCAGGCATAGCTCTGTGAGTTTGAGACTATCTTTATAGCAAGTTAGAAAATTCTAAAAGAAATGGATTAATTTCTACACCTACAAAATTTAACTCTAGATAAGCTAAACAACTGATATACAATTGTAAAAAGCTACTACAACAAAATCTACCAACAAAAACAAATCCAGAACCAGATGGGTTTACTGCGGAATTCTACCCAACCTTTGAAGAAACTAACATCAGTGTTTGACAAACTGTTCCCTGAAATAGGAAGGAAAGGAACATTGCTAGAGTCATTCTATAAAGCCACCCGATACCAACAATAGATAAAAATAAAAAAAAGAAAATTATAAATCAATCTCCCCGATAGAGATGCAAAATTCTCAATAAAATACAAATAAAATTCAAGAATATATCAAAAAGATTATTTACCATGATTGAATAACTTATTACCAGAGCTTCAGGAATGTCTCAAAGTATACAAATTTAAAAATGTAATACATCACATAAATGGACTCCAGAACATAAATTAAATGACCATCTCACAGATGCAAATTTTAAAAATAAAATCCACTATTCCTTTCACAGTGAAATCCCTGAAGAAACTAGGAAAAGAAGAAACATATCACCCTAAGATATAAAGCCTGTATACATGACAAGCCTACAGCCAATATCATATTTTTAATAAATGGAGAAAACTTTAAAGCATTTTCATTAAGATCAGGAACAAGGCAAGGGTATCCACTCCTACACAATGTAGTCCTTAATTCTTAAGCCTGAGAAAGAGGAAGGGAGAAGGAGGTAAAGAGGATACAAATATGAAAGAAAGAAGTCAATACATCCTTACCAGCAGATGTTTTCGTTTTCTTTATAAAGGACCAAAAGCCTCCACTAGAAAACTTTTGAATCTTATAAACACTTTCAACACTGCTCATGACTTTCTTACATATCAATAACAAGCATACTGAGAAAAAAAATTATGGAATAATCTCATTAATAATTATCTCAATAAAATAAAATAAAATGCCTAAAAATAAACTTAGCCAAGGAACTAAAATACTTACAGTGAAAACTTGAAAACAATGAAGAAAGAAACTGAAGAACATACAAGATGAAAGGACCTCTCATGATCATGATTTGGAGAATAAATTTTAAAAAAAAGATGGCTAGAGTCACAAAAGCAATCTACAAGCTTCAAAGCAGTCAATCCCCATCAAAATTTCAATGGTTACTCTTCACATAAACAGAAAAAATTTTGAAAGTTCTCTCAGAAGCACAAGATTTTGAACACCCAGAGCTATCCACGATAAAAAGAACAATGCTGGAGGTATGACTGTAAGTAGCTTCAAGTAGTACTCAAGAACCATTTTTAGGAATAAGAAATGCATGTAGGGATACAAAAGCAAACATGTAGAACAATGAAACCAAAGAGAAGACATGGAAACAAACTCACACAGCCAAAGCTACCTAATTATTGAAAAGGTTGTCAAAATATAAATCGGATAAAAGACAGCCTCTTTAATAAATGGTGCTGCTGTGTATTGTGGCTGTCTATCCACAGAATAATGAATTTAGGTCTATATCTTTCACCCTTTTCAAAAATCCATTTCAAACCAGTCAAAGACCTATACATAAAACTTCATGCTCTAAAAACTGGTAAGGGAGAAATTAGAGAAAATACTTCAATATATTGATATGGACAAGGGCTTTCTAAATATGGGAAAAGTACTAACATTGAAAAGTACTAACAATGGGATTTCATGAAATTAATACAATTTCCCCATGACAAAGGACATAGTTAACTTAGTAGAAAGTCAGCTTACAGACTGAAAAGTATCTTTGCTAGATTTAGATCTGATAGAGAAGTCATACCCACAACATACCACAAACTCAGTAACATAAGCACATACATAAACAACCCAAACAATTCGTGGGCTAATGAAATAAGTACATAGTTTCAGAAAAAAATTAAACCAAAACAGTTAAACAATGTATGAGAAGACATTCTCTATCATTAGTTGTCTTAGTTAGGGTTACTTTTGCTGTGATGAAACACTATGACCAAAGAAACTTGGGGAGGAAAGGGTTTATTCAGCTTACACTTCCACAGCATGGCTCATGACTGAAGGAAGTCAAGACAGGAACTCAAATTCGGCAGAAACCTGGAGACAGGAGCTGATGCAGAGGCCATGGAGGAGTGCTGCTTACTGGCTTGCCCCCCATGGCTTGCTCAACCTGCTTTCTTATAAAACTCAGGGCCACCAGCTGAGGGATAGCATCACCTGCCATGGGCCAGACCCTACCCCATCAATCACTAATTAAGAAAGAGGCAAATTCTCAATTGAGGTTCCCTCTTTTCCTGTAACCAGCTTTTGTCAAGTTGACATAAAATTAGTCAGTACACTAGTTATCAGAGAATTGCAAAGGAGAAGGGTATGGAGATAGTATCTCACCCCAATCAGAATATCAGTCCTTAAGAAAACAAACTATGGGGGAGCAGCCTTACCAGGCCACAGAAGATGACAATGTAGCCACTCCTGATGAGATCTGATAGACTAAGATCAGAAGGAAGGAGAAGGGGACCTCCCCTATCAATGGACTTGGGGAGGGGCATGCATGCAGAAAGGGGAGGAAGGGTGGGATCGGGAGGGGAGGAGGGAGGGGCTTATGGGGGGATGCAAAGTAAAAAAAGTGTAATTAATAAAATTTTAAAAAAATTAAAAAATAAAAGAAAACAAACTACAACAACTTTTGGTGAGGATGTGAATGAATGAAAACCCTTGTTCCCTGCTGGTGGAAAGTGGACTATTCTTGACACTGTGGGAATGAGTGTGGAGGACCCTCATGAAACAAACAAACAAACAAACAAACAAACAAAAAAACCCTATCATATTACCCAGCTATTTACCCAAAAGACTCCAAATGCACATTTCATGGAGATACTGCATATCAGTGTTAATCGCATCACTAATCACAATAGCCAAGTTATGGAAATTATGTAGGTGTCCGTCAATACAGAGATGGATAAAGGCAATCTGGTTTATACACACACACACACACACACACACACACACACACACACACACATATATATATATATATGGAATTTTGTTAACCCATGAAGAAGAATGAAGTTGTGATGTTGTGATGTTTTGGGAGATAGATACAACTAGAGATAATCATATTAAATGACATAGTATTGAAGATAGTGCGAGCTTTCTCTCGTGTGTGGCTCCTAGACTTTATGGCCTATAAAATCATGTATTACAGAAGACATGAAAGTGTAAGTGAGACTGCCTAGAAGAACTGACTGAGAGGGGAGATGGGTGAGAAATGGAGGATGATGGGAGAAGAATGCTCAAAGAACATCATACACTTTCATGAAAATGTCTTTGTGCTGCTGTAATTAATAAAAATAAAAATATTATAATGAAAAAATGTCTTTATGCAACCCTGAATAATAAAGTAAATATTTATGATCCACAAAAGCATAAAACGACACACACAAACTAAATAAGATGAAAGCATTCAATGTGCTCCTCTAAGTAAATGGGTAAACAAGTTCTAGCACAGACATTCAATGGAATACTGTTTGGGGCTAAAAAGAAATGACTTGTCCAAGCCACTGAAGGCCTAGTAGAACTTGGTACTCATTGCTAAGCAAACAGAGTAAATATGAAACAGGCTATGTACTTTATGGTTCTAAATATGTGAAATTCTGGGAAGGGCAAAACTATGAGGAGCATAAAACGCTCTAAGTGATTACCAAGGGTCTGGACTGTGGAAGGATGACTACGTGGGTGACTAAATAGAGCACAGGCTATTACAGAGTAGTAAAACTGGGCACCTGCATTGTAGACATGCTAAACCTCAGTGTTGAATCCAAAGGTTGAACCAACCCTAAGGCAATATATGAGCTTTAATAATGTCTTATCAATATTTGCTCGTTGATTATAAACATTGCAACACATTAGTGCAGATTACTGGGAAGGAATCTGTAAGCAAGAAGGCCATGGGATCCTAGTCAGCATTGATTTTCTCTTTCCTTGCCACACCAAAAAGGAAGGAGAAGGTTGGGGGCCCATCCTAACCCCAACCAACAAATTGCTTCCATACCCATGTACCCACTACAGCTATATTTTCATGCTTGTGGACAGAAGCAGAGTTCCCAATCCGTGTCCTTAGAAAGCATGTATCAACTCCTTAGGCCCAACAGAGGAATAGTGAGTCATCAGGAGAAAGGTACTAAACCCATATGAAAACTCAGATCCTTTTAGAGTCAGAGGTCACCCAGCTCTGGGGCCTGTTCTCTACCCAGAAAGTCTATACTGTTTGCCAAGAAATGTTTCATTTCCACAGTCCTCTGAGCTGTTCCCTATCTTTTAATTCTTTAATTGACAGAGAGAAATGAACCCATCTACTTAGCTGGTATCAGAAGATGGAAGGACTGGAGGAGGGATACTCGGAAATTCTTGGAACAGCCCACCCAGTTCCTCTGCCTGATCTTTAGTGTTGATTGTTAAGTTGACAGGATCCGCAATTACAAGGAAGACAGAAGACAAGCCTCAAGGCACAGCGGAGGGGGGGGGGCAGGGTTACTTAGATTGGGTGAACCTCAGGAAGTGCCTGTGAAGGATTATCTCTGCTAGCATAATTGAGGTGAAGGCATCCACCCTGACCCTGAGTGGTACCATTCCCCTGGGCTTGGGTCCTGCACTGCATAAAAAGGAGAGAGCAAGCTGAGCCTTGGCACTCACTGCTGCCTGCTTCCTTTCAGCTGATACAAACTGTCTCAGGCTAGTGCTACCCCTGAGCTGTGAGACAAAATAAACCTTCCTTTAAATTGTCTTCCAGGGGTATTTTCATCACAGCCATAGGCACGTAACTAACACACTCTAAGAGTACTCTAAAAAGTTTGATGCAAACAACAACAACAACAAAATTACCCCATGGCACTAATTAAAAGAAAATGAGCAGAGATGTTTTCACAAATTTTAAATATTCTCAAAAAGCAATACCATTCTCATCTAAGCATATAAAAAGTATTTGTTAGGCTAGTGAGAATGTAGCCTAATTAGAAGAGATATCAACAAAGTGTGGCCCTAGGTAAAAAGAAAGGGAGAAAGAAACCCGGGAGAGTCCCAGGCCCTAGATGTAAGGCAGAAAAAAAACTACACCTAGCAGTGAATGCAGAGGTGTGGGTGAGGAATCAAGAGTGGACAGCCAGTTGCTTAAGGAATCTCAGTGGCCCAAGTGAGTAGTCTTGTGTCTAAGAACAGGCTCTGGCAGAGGCTTGCTAATCAATAAATTCCCTCTCCTGGTCAATTTCTCTATCAGGAAGAATGTCATGCAGAAGGGAGGCTTCAATGGGAGTTGCAGCTGGTGTTTTTAAGGTGGTTTGTTTAACAAATGCATTCTTAAGAACTGGATACTGTGTAACCAGCACCTTTGCAAGTTTCTGCCAGTCCCGGAAGAGAGCGGCTGAGAAGAATATTTATGTCCTATACTGTAGGGATGGGATAGACATATCGTTCAACCTGCAAAAGAATTCTGCACTATGGGATACATAGATGACACTAGAGGACATGACGTGAAGTGTCACAGAAGGGAAAGTCACTGCACAGCTCCATTTAGGAGTCTGTGTTGTCGTATCAGAATGCTATAGTCTAGATACTTTATTAAAAAGATTTTAGATCCACTTTCCACAACTCTAGGGGCTAAGTATTCCAAGATCCAAACATCACTTGCCAAGGGCTGGGCCCTGCTTCTGAGACAGAGCCTTGATTAAGGCTCCTTCCGTAGTGAGGTACCACCACTTGGCAGAGGAGAGAGGGGGAGGTAGGGTAACCCTCCACAAGCCTTTGGTCTGGTCATTAATCCATTATGAGGTTTGTCTTTGTAGCCTGAACAGCCCATGGAAAGTCCCCACCTCCCAGCACTGTTTCACTAGAGACTAAACACATCCCTACGAGAGCATCAGGGAAGTGGAGAAAGAATGGAGTGTGTGGAACAGATGAGGCACATCAGCAGGAAGAGGAATCATCAACAACATGCAAATCTCAGTTATTAATGATGGGTGACCTCTAGAGGCTTGGCAGACAATATGTACCCATAGAGAACAATAACAAACTGTACTCCTAAAAGTCTGGCTCAGAGCTGGGCGTGGCGACAGAAACCTGCAATCTTAGTACACAGAGGCAATAGGATCTCCTGCCTACCTGAGTCACAAAAGGCCAAATGAGCCAGTAATGATGGCATCCACATTTAATGCCACCACTTTGTTCATTATATATCCCGATTGAAGTCCCTTCCCTCCACTCCCCCAGTCCCAACCTCCCTACCTCTTCCCCCAATCCCCTTCCCCTAGTCTACTGAAAGGGGGAGTTCTCCACCATTGCCATCTGCCCATAGCTTGTCAAGTCTCATCAGGACTGTTTGGATCCTCTTCCTCTGTGTCCTGGCAAGGCTGCATCACCAGTGGTGAGTGATCAAAGAGCAGGCAACAAAGTTTATGACAGAGGCAGCCCCTGATCCCCTCATTTGGAGATCCATAGGGAGACTGAGCTTCCAGTTGGTCACACCTGAGTCTAGGTCCTCTCTATGCATGGTTCTTGGTTCATGTATCAGTCTCTATAGGACCCAGATCCTTTAGCTTTGTTGGTCTCCTTGTGGGGCTCCTGATCCCTCCTTGTCCCTTTATCCCCACCCCCTCTTCTTCCATAAGACTCCCTGCCCTCTGCCCAAAGTTTGGCTGTGAGTCTCAGCATCTGCTTTGCTCCCCTGTTAGTGGAGCCTTTCAGAGGACCCTCTATAGTAGACTCCCATCCTGTTTCCTCTCTTCCACCGCTTCTTGTGTTTATCCTGTCTGCCATTCTGAATGAGACAGGCATGGTATATACTCACTTATAAGCGGATATTAGCCGTATAGTATAGGATAGCCACCTGCAGACCTAAAGAAGCTAAACACTAACGAGGACCCTAGGAAATTTATTATTTTTTAAATTGATTTACTTTACATCTGATCATAGCCCCCTCCATCATCTCATCCCACCTTCCCTCCCTTTTCTCCCAATCCCCCTCCTCTGAGACCTTATTTTCTTTAAAACGTTAAAAAAAAAAAAAAGAAACTTAACAAAATAAATGAGTAACTAAATAATCCCGCCCAGGTGGTAGGGTTCATAGTAAGTGTCCTCATCTCAATAAAAAAGTAATGATAAAGACTCCTGCCAACTAGTAGGTAGCACATGTCTTAAGCAATCGTTTATTGACAGGCATATGTGGGCCCAACTCCACTGGTAAAACAAATATTTACAGTATCGACTACCGCCCCGGTGTGTGACATTTAAAGTAAGGCACAGCAAACACATAAGGAGTGTTTCACTAGTGGGCATAAAGATATGTCTGTACTTCTGTTCGTTTGAAAAGGAACATAAATCCAAGACCAAACTGTATCTGCTACTTCAGACATTCTACGTGCTCTTCCTTTCACGGCTTTTTGGCTTTGCTGGTGTTTGAAGTTGGTAAGTAAAAAAAAAAAAAAAAAAAAAATAGAGCGGGTTAGAGATTCCTGAAGTCAGTGACTACTTGCACAGAGGTTGTAGACAGTAGGAACTGTCTCAGAGCCTTGTGAAACATTCTAGATTGCCACTGCTCTCTGGATGGCATTTCTCTCTGACACATTGGTGGCGTGGCTCAAATCTTGGCAGTGGCCAAAGGCCGGGTGGTGAACTCAGCTTCAGTGTGACTTTGAACCCTGGGACTGTCTTCCTCCTTAGCAAACCTATGAGAAGAGCTTACGAAAGGAAGTCAAATCTTTCATACAGAGCTGGCTTCATAGAGGAGGAGGAGGCAGGAACAAAGGGCCTTTTTTCCCTACTGAGATTCCATCCCTCCCTGGGCACTTGAGTTTATTTCTGCCATTATTTCCCCTTCCCAGGAAACACTTTTGAGTATGAGAGGAGAGTATTCTCTATCTGGCTTCTCCCTTAGATCTGCTGATTTAATTGGGATCCTGTACTGATGTCCAGAGGTCGTTCACTCTGACTGCTGACTACTGTGACTTATGAGAGACTACAGGACTTATATTAATGAACCCAACTTTGAAACCTTATACAAGACAAGCACCACACGCTTGGGGTGGGGATGGGGGTCTCACTTGTTCATCTTTCTAAAATACGAATTCCTGACTTCATTCACATCTATTTAAAAGCCACTTCATCTGAAAGGGCATCCTGGTCCCCCAGTGCATGAGCAATGTGATTTGGCATGCTTCAGCTGTCATTGCTTCAGTTTCTTTACAGCATTGTCTATTCCTCACATATTACATGCATGTGTTAGTGCCTTATCCTCTAGCCTTCTCCAGCAACAATAACAAACACAAAAGAGCTCAATAGTAGCCAGTGCTGAGGACAGTCCTTGAGAAACAATAGCCACAAAAATACTTGCTTAATAATGAGCATATCCGATCTGTAAAATATCTTACCTCTGTAACTCTGAGCACTCCAGCCCTCCTATTTTGTTACCAGGAGGGTATAGATTAAAATGCTTATTTTGTCTGGACTCACCTGAAATGTCAATGATCTAGAATTCTGTTGTTCATTAGTCTCTCTCAGAGAAAGATCAATGCTGCCATAATAACACTGAGAGATGCAGAGCGGTAAGGAGCTGAGGTGGGATCTGTGTTGCCCAGATTCCAGAGTTGATCTGAGATAAACGACTTTGGCGGTGCATTCGTGGTATGTCTACTGTAAGGGCAACTGAGTGTTAGAATCAGGGAGGGGCAGAGGCATGGCCTAAGTGTTACGAAGCCTCCATCCACACCCCATCCCAGGATTCCCACATTCTCGTTGGTTACCCTGTCAGCCAAATCTTTTGTACATGTGAAATTAAGGACTCAGGCTCAATTCCTTCTTCAAGTGTTCTAAGGCTCCATGACTGACTAAAAGAAGCAGTGCATGGTGCCCTCAGCTGTACACTTGGAAGAGATCCTAATGTGAAAGTTGAGTCTGTTTTGCTGAGTTTTCTGTCCTTCCGCTTTGTTGTCACTGCTGACTGTCCTTTGGTTGGTATGCCTTGACACCATGCTGCCTTTCACTGAGGTTGTAGTTGTACTCAGAGTTCTAGAAGTGTCTTTGATATCAGGAGTGACGGCTGGTGATACCGATTTGCCAATGGGAAAGCTCAAAGGGAATGACAACCTCACAGTGTCCCTTAAACAGTTTATTTCTTCTAGTCCCCATACATTCTGCAGGATGGACAGCCCTATCAGACAGGAAAGATGAGACTGCCGGGCTTCATCTCTAAGAACAATGAGAGACCAGGTGACACTGGCCACGTGTGGAACTGAGCCTCTGTTAAGTGAATGTCTCCTAGAAGCCATTTTTCTTTGAAAAATGTAAAATTATTTTTCTGTATCTCAAAGTTGATAATAAACTCAAAAAAACTCTAAATATTGGAGAATCTTTGAGGGTCAACCCCATTGCTCGGCTCATGCTAGATTTATTTTTGCTTTATTTCGTATGCCTCATATCTGTTATAATAGGATTCACCTCTATTGAATGTGTTTAATTACCTGCATGCAGGAATCATTAAGAGGTTGAAACCCCAGAGGATTTCCAGCACATCAGGGCATGCTCTCAAAACAGACTAAAGTAATTCTGGTTGGATCCTTGAGCTCTAACAGGTGACTGATCATAGGAGAATACTCAACTTCTGAATCAATGGCTAGCTTCTTGTTTTTCTGACATGATTGTAAGTCTTTCTTCTTTCCTTCCTTCCTTCTTTCTATTTTCCTTTTTATTTGGTGTTTTTCCTTTGTTGTTGTTGTTTTTTGTTTTTTTTAAAGATTTATTTACTATTCATACAACATTCTGCCTGCACACCAGATCTTACTATAGATGGTTGTGAGCCACCATGTGGTTGCTGGGAATTGAACTCAGGACCTTTGGAAGAACAGTGAGTGTTCTTAACCTCTGAGCCATCACTCCAGCCCGTTGTTTTTTGTTTTGTTTTGTTCTTTTGAGATAGGGTTTCTCTGTGTAGTCTTGGCTGTCCTGGAACTCATTCTATAGACCAGGCTGACCTCAAACTCAGAGATCTGCCTGCCTCCTGCGTGCTGGGATTAAAAGGTGTGCGCCACCACCACCGGAGTAACCTCTTTTCTTTTATAAAGTAGCCACCTGAGGTATTTTATCATAGTAATGAAAAATGAATTAATGCAATATATTTTCAACGTTTAGGTCTCCTAGTCTAAATTAAGTACAAATAGATAAAGAAATCTCCAGGCAGCCAGGCAGTGGTGGCACATGCCTTTAATCTAAGTGCTTGGAAGGCAGAGGCAGGCAGATCTCTGTGAGTTTGAATCCAGCCTGGCCTAGAGAGTGAGTTCCAGGATAGCCAGGTATAACACAGAGAAACCCTGCCTCAAAAAAACAAAACAAACAAACAAACAAAAAGGAAAACACCCAATAAAGCCAAAAAAGAAAGAAAGAAGAAATCTGAACACTACATGTCCTCAAAGAATATTTAGAACTTATGCAGAGGGAAACTTAGAATTTTTCCCTTATAATATCAGATCAAAGAATACGTACTTCACCCACAGGGATACCTGAGGAATAAATTAAACAGCATCGTGTAAAAGACCCCATCACAAGGCCTTAAAGATGGAAAGTAACCAGTGTGTGCAACTGAACAAAGTCTTCTCAAGAGTGTGAATGAATAATATGTCAATGACATAATGCCTAGGATAAAGTCATAGACTTGCTCATATATGTTTCCTTCTTAATAAGGCTGATTGCTATCATGACTAGAACTGCTGCTGTTTAGCTGTGTTCAGTGCTGGAGAGACCAGGTTCATTCCCATGTCTTCCCGTTGACACCAATAACAACCAGTGAGGGATGCAGAGAAGCCTTTCCATGTTGTATTCCCTTTTAGCTATGAAATAAACTCAGAATAAGGCATCAAAGACTGCCCAACAGTCTGAACTACCATATATGACAAAAGGTGTGGGGGAAAGTGTGTATAAAAAAAAAAAAGGATGACTTGCCTCCAGTACCACGGATCCCTGGCCCCAGTCTTGTGGTCAAACCTGTGGCACTTACTACTGTACCAACAGGAAGTGTCTGCTGTGGCCACCAGTGGACATCCATGGCATTATTTCAATGGCAACCTTCAAAAATGCATGAATGGCGAAATCCCCAGGATTCCCCAGCTCCCCGGTGGTCTGCTTAAGAAGTGTTCTTCCTTTTGAAGAAGGCACACAATTCGCTCTAGTTTAAACACTAACTCAGATTCTGGGAGGAGAACACCGCTTCATTCCTGACTTTCGAAACAAACCCCTCTGGTGGGGGCACCTTAACATAAACCTGCAATGAACATGCTCCTGTGTACATAGCACAGACATGATTTTGACATTCAATGATGAAATTCACACCCCTGCAGATCCTCATCGGCAAAGGCTAGTAGTGTTCCACACTGAAAAAAAAAAAAAAAAAAAAAAAGCTTTTTCTTTGGGGGGGGGGAGTGTATGATGCTTAATAAGAACAATTAAAAAACAGAAAAAATATCTCTTTTGTGAGATGGAATGGGAGGGAGATGGAGGCTTCAGGCTTTTCCCACAGGAACCCTGCTTGCTGCTATTAACACAATTAACCTTTCATTGTTAATGACCAAGGTCATTTCCTTTGAAATCATCAGGCCTGTTTCTCACTTGAATGTGTGTGTGTTGTTACTCCCCTCCCCCTACACACACACACACACACACACACACACACCAAGATCTTGCCTATAATCTGTAATTCCTGTTTGCTGGACTGTGGGCGTTCCAGGACATCCCCTCACAGTTATGAAACTACTGACCGGTGGAGCCTTCCCTGCAGATGGATTTCATTCAGGACTTGAGCTATTATATTAATGGGTTTAATTTAAACAGGACTAGCCTCGCTGGCCAAATTACTGCCATTTAAATCAATTGGTTTAGGGGAAAGACAGCCTGACCAGAGCTATTAGACTTCAATTTATTACTGTATTGGCTTTTAAACCAGGCAAAGTAAGTTTGCTAATGTCTGTCCTCTGTCCTCTGAGCTCAAGTGCAAAACAAAGTAATGAGATTCTCTGGAGTTTGGAAAGAAAGAAGAGAATGTGAAAAAATATATATCAATTTTGAGTCACTGTCTCATGAGGCCAGGCAAGGTTCCCCCCCTCCAAGGAATCCCTACCATAAGACCCTATAGATGTCTTTGATTCCCTTCATTAAACTGGGATTCAAATGACCTCACAGATGTATTACTTTAAAAAGCCTTTTTACTTGGATCTTTCCTCTTCATGAAAAAAATAAGCACTGCTTCTCCACCCCCCCACACACACATTTCAACCTGATTCAAATAGAGAGGCAAAGGGGGAGAAAATGCTTTAGATGTGCTCTTTGATTTTTTCCAATCTCGCCTGAATAAAATGGAATGAGAAATCAAGAACACTCAATTAATTGCAACACTGGGTGTCACTGGGAGAGGGAGGGGGAGATGAAAGGCGCATTAGAGATGCGCGGCCTTAACAAATGCATGGATTCAAAGAAGGAAGAAGAAGGGGAAATAAAAAAGCGTGTCTGTATTTTATTGCACTCGGTAAGCTTTTCGCTTGTATTTATAGCTGCAATTATATCTCAATGAGGTTTGTCTACAGTGTTGGCTTCACGCTAATTTTCCCCCTCACTGCATTCTTGGAATAGGCTCGGACTGTTTATGAACCAGACATATTGACCTCATTTACAGCTAGCAGTTTAAATCCATAATTTTTCCACCCACAATCCCTCTTTGACATTCCGGCGGTGCGGCCGGCTCAGCGAGACTGAACTAAAAGTCTCACACTTCATTGAACACCATTATGCGGCTTTATGCTTATGAGCCTGTTTCCCTCGGCTGCCTTTCAGCTTTGCTGGAGATCCGTTTGGCCACAGGCCGGCAGTGATTAAGTGGAAGAATCCAATAAATCACCCTGTCAGCCAGCAGGCTCTCCTCACTGTGTCTACACACCGACATTTGGATTTGCGCCTCTCTCCTCTCTGCCTCTCTCTCTTTTGATTTTCTATCCTTCTTTTCCCTCTCCTCCCCTCTTCCTACAGTGCCATTAAAATACCTCTTTCCCTTCACACAAGGTGAACTTGAACCGCTATTGTGAACAGGGTTCCCTCTGAGCCCTCTGGGGAGACAGGCTGCTTTGATTTGCAGTTCCCAGGTCCTGACTTTTCCTCCCTCCCTCTTCCAATTAATTCACCCCTTAACTCTTAGGCTTCGAGGGGGCGGGTGGGGGCGGACCAAAAGAGAAGGGGGGGGGGGGGGGGGAGAGAGAGAGAGAGAGAGAGAGAGAGAGAGAGAGAGAGATGCTGAAAAGGAAATGCCCCAGCTTCCTGTCTACTCCCAGGCCCCTGGAGAAGCTGCAGCATCAGAAAGGCAGGGGAGACTCTCCTCGCGGGCTCACAGCACAGATCCCTGGCTGGTCTGTACAGAGTCTTGGGGGGGCAGGCTCTTTCTTGGGGGTTGCACATGCTGAGTTCACCATTAACCGGCCACGCCCAGGTTTCTCAGACTGTTCCAGGCTCTGTCTGGAGGAGGGTGGTTGATCCCGGTCAGGCATGAGGAGCCTTTCCTAGAATCATCCGCAGTGGTGCAGTCAGCAAGCTCCCCTCTGTTCTCAGTGGTGAACTGAGTTTGCGGAACAGCCTCTCCTTTGACTTGCCTGGTAATTTCCTGACCCTGTCTCTTTGGTATTCTCTGCATAGCCACAGTTGTCTTTTGTCTGGGATTATTTCTGCACTGTGAGCACAAGCATTTGTTTGATGTCCCAGACATCAAATATACTGTACACTCTCTGAGTGGCCAAAGGAAGTTGGATTCTTGCTTTTGAAAACTCCACTGGCAGAAATGACAAAAGGCGGTATGAACTCCAGACACAAAAGACGGGACAGAAGATGATGGGAGCAGACTGGGGTGGGTACATCCTTCCCTCCTCCCTAATAACGTGGAACAGAGACGCGCCTTGGCTGTGCTATGGGTATGTGTAACAGCAGGAATGGCCTGTGAGCCAGACAGGATATCAATAGTCACCAAGGGGTGGCCTGCCTTTGTGATGGGCTTTCAGTCTGTGCTGGGCAGGAGGATGCTCTTACAGAGAGACAGGGATGCCTTTGTGTCTGACCCACCAGCTCTCAACTGATGCTTTGTATGAGTTTCTTCCTGGATGTTTGCATTTTGTAAGCTGCCTTCTGCCTTCTGCAAGTTGGCTACATGGATAAGCAGATAATCAGGACATTAGATAATAGACCTACAGACAGCATCTAAGGAAAAAGAAAAATCTCGGTGTTGTGTACACACTTGCCGGTGACTGTTCCAGATATCTGACATGGAGTAGGGAGTTAGCCATTTCTTCTAAACTCCTTGTTCGTATTTAATGTTACTAAGCCCTGAAACTTGTATCTTGAAATCTTTACTCCTTAGGGGGTTGTAGTAGAAAACAGGGCCTGTGAAAGGCAATTGGGTCATGAGGGTGGGACCCTTATGAATGGGATTATTGCCCTTACAAAAGAGCCTCAGAGAGCTCTCTAGCCTCTTTTCACTATGTGAGCACACAATTAGAAGTTTGGCAGTCTGCAATGCCAGGAAAAAAACGGTCTCTCATTCCAATCCCAGACTTGCAGGCTCCAGAACAGTGAGAAATTTCTACTGCTTACAAGCCCCGCAGCCTGTGGTGCTTTGTCATGACAGCCAGAGCTCGTCAAGACCTTTTTCTACACACTGATGCATGTAAATGCTACTCAAGAGAAATGGATGTGGCCCTTCAGGATCAGCAAGTATCATAGTCCATTTACCTTCCCAATTTAATAGGCAGTATCTCCTCCGCCGCCCCCGCCCCCTGCCACTTGCTTCCTTGGCTCTTTCTCTCTTTGTTCAGTACATGTTAGTACACCATCATGGATGAGTGAACACACAACCAAAATCCAAATCACTGTGGGGGAGATGAAACTCATCCCATTAGCGGCTGCTTTGACAACATTCCGGCAAATTGCGTGGAAGCCTGAGGAAGCAGCCGTGGGAAAGATGCTGCCTTCACTCCTCTCCCCATTCCTGAAGATCACAGAAGGGAAAGAAACCCTCTGATAACGCTTAACTCAAGAACCTTTCTTGAACAGCCCTCTGAGTTCTCAGCATTTGACATTCTATAAAAATATGAAGATTTCCACGAATTATGCACACACAGCAAAGAAAAGAGGTTCTACGAGCTACTACTCAGTTAGTGCCGAGAGATAGGTCATGGAGGTTTTCATTTCAGAAACTATCTGTCAAGTGTGAAAATTTACATGATGCTCAGGTAGCCTCATTGTCAAAGGCATGCAAACCATACCTGCCTTCAGAAGGCATCATAGTTATTGCATGAATCACGTTACTTCAGAGTGACTCAGTTTCTCGGTAATGGCAGAATAATGAAAGTATTTGTTACCTTGCTGTGGTGAACAGCTCTTTTGAGAAAGAGTGATATATGTAAAGTGCTTTGAACTCCTCAGAGAGAAGGTAATCTTGGAATTTATGTCAGCATTATCATTAAACCCTTTCTCCCCAGGACTCGACATTTTTCAATATTGTCTCATTGATTCCTGTAGCCTCATAAACAGGAGGAACAATAGAGACGAAACAGGACCAGTCAAACACAAGGCAGGGACCTGGTTCTTCATCAAACTTGCTCTGTGAACTAAAGGAAGCCCTCATGGGCCTCTGTTCTTTCACCTGTAAAATGACGGCTGCACTGACTATACTGTGCACGGTTTCTGCACAATTTTAAGTACATTGACAAAAAAAGAACAGCATCTATCCTTGATGCTATAATTTTGCACAATCGCCTCTTCCTCGGACTCTTTACATCTGGATTTTACCACATGCTCTCTCCATAGATCCATTTGGCTTTGCATCAAAGGTAGGTCAGTCTCATTTCTCTCCTGACGGGCAGTGTAAGCACTGTCCAAAGTTTCATGCTTGATCTTCTCATCTCATGGGCTTCTAGCTGGATTATCCTCTCCATGTGGGGAACTGATTTCTCTCTCTAGTCCTGACCACCCTGAGAAATACATTTCTACCAACATCTATCAAGCTCCTCAATGGAAGAGTCCCGTGTCACGACTCCGCCAAGTCAGCTGACATTCAGAAATACAAACATCACATACAGGTGTAGAATAATGGGCGAAGCAATAAAGATGCAGTTTTACACATAGGCTGGGACTGGCAGAGTTGGGTAAACTGTTTTCTGCCTGTGTCCGGTGTTGAGCGTAAAGCTGAGATCAGCCAGATCGACATTTGAAAAGGAAAGATGGATAAAGCCACGAAAAGGGATACCAGCAGCAGAACTAGATACCACGTCTGCCTTTCCCTGATGCAGTGGCCGTCCCTCGTCATCTGCAGTGGGAACTGATGCCTTTTTCTGTGGAGCTGCATTTGCTCTTTGCTCAGGACTAGGAGAAGGTGAAGATGAAGCAGGAGGTATGTGTTCAGATGGGGCCACACAACAAGGTTGATAGACCACCAGCAATGTTCATGAACGTGATATTTCTCATTACCCAGCACCAAACTCGGGAGCACCAAGCCCATAGTTCTGGATCACTCCCAACAGCAAAGCTCATGCAGCAGGTGTCAGTCTTTTGGCCAGTGCTAACCAACCCGTCATCAGACAGGGAGGGGAAATCCGCAGGAGTTAAGAAGACAAAGCTACGTTGTACCCAGACTTCTTCTGCAGCTGCATTTCTTGGCTCTGTTCTGTTTATGGCACTATCATCCCTTAGGACACTACAAACCATGAACTTCCCTCATTCCAACATCTGTCCAACTTCTAAAACCAATGCAACCTACTCTCAAAATTACAGCCTCTTGTTAAATCTCTGTGTACCATGTTTGGACATCAGTTGAAACTTTAATTATCTCCTATCTAAACCATTATATTAGTCCCCAAAGATAGCCCAGTTCAGACAAAGATAGCCCAATTCTCTTTTCCCTTCAATCTATATGCAAAGTTATAATCTCTTTCTTCCCTGAAAGTCAAATGCCACAGATCCCATTGTTCAGAGACAACCCCAGCTCATATTTCCGACAAGAAAGTCTCTCTATAATATTGATGGCCAAACTGACTTTTCAGTCATATTCTCCTGAATGATCTTTATGGCTTTTGTGTTCTGTTCACTGTCTCACCATTCCCTTTCCCAGATCCTACACGCTGCCTTTTCCACATCATTTCTCCTAGCTGGATAAGCTATCATGATATTAGACTCTGTCAAAGTAGATGAGATGCATTTGTCCAGGTTCTAGGTCTTTCTATAGTTGAGTTTCCTAGATGTCTATAATTGGTTTCAGCTCTGAAAATCCTAATGAATTATCATGACTCTTTTAAACAAAACTCACTATTCAGGGAACACATGTAGTATAACCCCGACTGCACCGTTGAGGTGTGTAAATACAACTGTGTCTTATCTGTGTCACTGCCCTGGGGCCTGCACATAGCGGAAAGCACTAAGGACTTGAGGACGGAGTGGAAGATTCATGGTTTTCATGGTGGAAAAGAGCTCAAAGGAGCCAACACTTCAGCTTTTGACTTGTTCACTTTGAAAGAATACTTTCAGGTAAAAAGTTGGTGGGAATTATACTATCTAAGACTGGAATGGGGCTTTTATTATCTCTTACCGAGGCCACCATGTTAGCCCCCAAATGAAGTCCAATCTGAACAATCTCTTCTCCCTTCAATCAATGTGTAATTATAATAGTTTTTTTTTTTCCCTGCCAATAAGATTCCACAGATCCCATTGTTCAGGGACAAACTACAACTTGCCAGCAATCAAAGCCCTACCTTGAATATTATGCGTCGTGGAGGAAAGTACTGGCTTGTGTGATTAGGAGGCTGGGCCTAACAGAAGTCAGGGCTTAAATAAGTTTTCTTCAGATTCTGTGCTTTTTTTCAAAAGTCCATCATTCTGAATTACCCTGACACCCATGCAATATTCCTCCAGATGACACAAGTTTGACTTGTGCCTTGAACCTTATTGTTATCACCTTCAAAGTTAATGCTGGAGATTTGCTTCATTAGCTGTTTGGTCTATAGTCATGCCTCCACAAACTTATTTGGCCAAGGAAGCAGGACTCACATGCTAGATTAGATGAGGGTCAAAGACCACCCCGTTCCAAACTAAACTGAGGGTAGGAGAGGTCGTTCTTCCAAAAGAGAATTGCCGTAAGAGAAGGATGCTGGACAGAACTATTTTCAAATGTTCTCCCCATGAGCTTAGGAAAGCAGTGGCTTTGAAGACCTCTGCTGCCTCTCACATTGATATGTGCCCATTACCCATCCCCCGTGCTCTATTACACACATTTCCTGGGAAAGAGAACAGAGTGCTGTTTCTTGTCATGTGGGCCAATGTGGAGACAAGCTATCCAGCCTACCTGAGTTCTAAGCCCCTAGCCCAACAATCTAGGTTATGCATGTGATATAAGCCAGACATGATCCATATAGGTCATTTGTTTCAATCATCAATGAAATGGTCATTTTGAAATATATATTTGGCATTAATTATACACTCTGCCTCCTCATGAAAAGAATTTAAGGTGAGCTCTCAAGCACTGGCATCCAGGGATCATTTGCATGAGACTACAGTATTAATTCCTACCACTTGTATTGCGCCTCTAAGTCTTCAAGACACTTCACAACCATTAACTAATTACTCTTCAAGATGCACTCTGGAGATGGATAAGTATTACCTGGAGTTGCAGATTAGGAAGCAGTCTGCCTGAGAGAGCGTACAGCCTCTGTGTGAAAGTACTGTACAAAGAAAGCAGCAATGCCCTATGTGGAACTTGCACAGAGTTGGCTGCTGCACAGAGGAATACCTCCATTTCTAAAAAGGTTTTTACATCGATGGCTACAGCCTAATTAGAAGTCCACAATACAGGTGAAGTCAGGAAAAGGAGATTCCTAAGAGTGGTGTTTACCCACTGATGAAAACAGAAATGAGACATGGGAGTCTATAGCAGTAAGAAGAAAGAAAGGTAGAAAGGGAAAGAGAGAAGGGAGAAAAAGACAGTTTGGTTGGCTTTGATATGAAAATGGTTAACGGATTAATGTTAATAGGAAGATTCAACACAACCCTTTCTGGTGTGTGTGTGGGGGAGAGGGGTGTTGAGGATTTCTCAGGTAAACCCACCCATTTTGCCGCTAGGCCAGTGACAGCCATAGTAACTGGCTGTGTTGCCAAGTGGCCAGGTCCCAATTAGACAGCAAATTGTTGTGTTGCTCTGCTGTGCTTTCTGTCTCTCCTCTTCCCCCTAGAATGGAAACCACTGATCCCATGCAGACCACAGAGGACAATATAAACACCATGATAAAGTGCCTTGCAAAGGCAGGGTCCCTGAGTCCTTTGTGCACGGCAAAGAGGTAATTTGCGACGGTAATAATTCCTTCTCTAACCAGCAGCATCTTGTACCTGGAGATCAGGTGGCTGCTCCTGGTTCTGTACTTTTCCCTGTAATTCAGGCATGCTATACATCTTCCTAACTGAAGCGCTCAGAAGGCTTGAAAATGAAGTCCTGTTGGGAACTCCTTATAATTGCCAGAGTGAGTCACTTTCCTCTCCAAGCAAAGAGGTTTCTGTTGGTGACATTAGAGAGCAGGCGCTTGTCTGTATTGTAACAGCTTAATTATAAGTATGGGTATAATCACACAATCTGTCATTATACCTTTTTTCACCCTGAGAATTTGTACTGCAATCACCATAACACTGTAACAACATGAACAACAGACTGTCTGGCCTCCCTGAGACCGTTTCATTTGCCATGCCTGGTGGGGATGAACTGGCAGATTTGGATGGGAGAGCAACCGCCAATCTAAGGGGGGAAAAAAAAGCCTGAATCTTTCACAGGGCTTTCAGGGCTTCCTGTTCATTTGGCTCTCTTGAAAGGACAGTCAAGTCCTTCACCCTCCTTCTAGCCTAATACACCCTCCCTCTGGTTTTATCTGTTTGAAAATTGCACAAGAAGAAACTACCCTTCTGCTATTTTATACCCAAACCAAGTGAAGTGGAAATTGTTCGAGGAAACCTATCCATCTGCTATCCCTCAGCTCAGCAGTGAATAGAATTTATTACAATGTGCATCCTGCCCCCTGCCTCTGCCAGGCAGCCTGTGGGGTGACGAATAGGTGGGGAGAGAAGCTTGTGTCTCAGGGAGGGGGTGATTGCCTCTGCAACTCCATCCACAGAACTAGCAAACCCACTCATTACACAGCACAAATTGGGCAGACACAAAACCACAGGGCCTGAGGAGAAAGAAAGGCTTTGCCACTGATGATCAGGTGGCTTTCTGCCCACACCAGGGGCCCCCACCATTCCATCTAAGCCCTAGCCAGGATCACCGGCTGAGATGTGCTATGGGAATTCCAGAACCCGCTTTCCCATGCTCAGAAACAAATTTCACAGGGATGCTGTCTTTCTGTGAGGGACTCAAGTTCAACAATAAACTGTGGATGAGCGCCTTGGAAACGGCTTCAGAGCAAGAGAATAATTGCTACGAAACAGCTTCTTCTTCACATCTGGAAATCTTGGGAAATTAGCTGGAGTAACCATCCCTGGCTGGCAGTTCTGGTCTATCAACAGGGAGGCGTCTTTTATGAAGAAATAGTGGGTGGCATCCTTGCTGAGGGCATTCCATAGAACCCCAGGTTCGTGCTTCAGATATGCCCTGTCTGATGCCAATGCCTTTCTTCTCCCAGAGAGTATGGCCTCACTAGATTGCATCTCATCTACCCGTAGACCTCAGAGGAGATAACGCAATTATCTTCTCTCTTTTCACTTTGTTTTGTTGTTGTTGTTGTTGTTGTTCTGTTCTGTTTTGTCTTGCCAGGCCTGGAAGCATTACCCAGCTGGCACTAGCCTCAGATGCATAGCAATCCACCTGTCTCAGCCTACCGAGTGCTGAATTACAGAAGTGTGCCATGTCACCCATCTTATTCTTTTATATACCATGCCAACACGATTGAGACCAACACACTCTCTCCTCAAAACAACAAATAAAATAAAAATGGCCTATAAGATATGAGGGCTGAGGACATATTAGTGTTACATGTATGAATTTGTTATTGTGACTCTACAAGGTTTGGCTTTAACTATTGATTCAATTTGCTCTACCATCTCAGAGTTTCTTTTCTGAGACAAGTATTTTCTGATTGGGAATAAAAGTAAAAACAAAACAAAATGGACCTGATCCCTACCTGTATGAAGCTTAGAGCCCGCTGAAGGAATTAGTCAAGAAAATGGTCAAATGTAGTACTTAAGAATAGGGCAAACTGGACTGGACATGTAGCTCAGTGAGAAAATACATGCCTACAGTGTACAAGGTTATAGGTCTACTCTCCAGGCCAGAGAGAGAAAAAACCAGAAGAGAAAACACAGGGATAGAAATAAAGCGATCAGTTAAAAGAAACTGGAAAGGGATTTGCAGCCCAGATGGGAGGCAAATAATACACTGGAGAATAATGGAGATGAGTATCTCATTCATAAAAAAAGAAAAAAATGGCCATTGTTCCATGGTGAGGGAGACACTAACTTAAGGTCATCCAAATTTGCTAGAGGAAAAACACGGGAGTTGTGAAAGAATGGAGAGGCAGCAGTGTTTTCATCAGCGTTCAGGGAAAACAGAACAACTGTGTGTGAGTGTGTGTGTGCGTGTTTGTAAGAGCCAATGTCCTCATTGGGATTCTCTCTCTCTCTCTCTCTCTCTCTCTCTCTCAGAGCCAGTGTTTTCATGAGGGTTCTCTGGGTAAACAGAACCAATGTGGTGTGCATATGAGCACCACAGCCTGGGGAGGTTGGCATAAAACTAACCACCACAGGCAGTAAACAACTTGTGAAGAACTCTGTTAAACCTTGAGTTTGATGTTCATTCCAACAGCAATAGAGAGCTCTCTGCACAGGAATAGAGTCTGTTCGCAGGAGTGACAGGACAAGGCCCATTCTTTAAGATGACTGTGGCCTCCAACCAGAATAGTTGAAACAGTGCCCAGACTGAAGGAGATGAGGAGCCAGTGATGGAACTGTTGTCGTTTTGGTGAAATAAAAACGTTTTTAGGCTTAGATGTTGTCAGGAAGAACAGAGGGAAGCAGACCTAAGAGCTATTTTATGGCTTTAGGGAATGTGCAGGAAATAGATCATTGGAATTCTACAACTGGTTAGCAAGGCCGATTGTATAATCTGCAGGGCCCAGAACAAACAAAAAGTGTGGAGACCATGTTTGAAGGAGACTTCTCTTTGTTCCAGGATGAGCATAGCATGCATTATTGGTTATTTAATACCGTGTCCCTAGGGCCCACAGCTAGAAACCTCTACATATCCAGAAGGTGTGGATAAACCCATGCTCACAACCTTCCTTGCAGTAGAGAGTAAGACACAAAGGAAGCACTGGGGAGAAGACTGTGGGTAGGTCCAGTTTCCATCCTGAGACACTGGTGGGCAGCACTGCAGGCACAGACAGGGAGAGACGACGCGGACCGAGGGGAAGGGACTCTCACAGCTCGACTTCCCTGACTGTACGGCAAGTCCAACATTTAGACATATGCATTCAAATATCAGATATGACTTCTCTGCCAAAGCAACAGAATTGAACATAGTTGGGCTTTTAGGTCTGGTTTAATGGTTTGTTCTAAACAGTGGCAGACGCTGTGTTCATTCGCAGATGCTTCATATTCTAGAAGGACTAGGGTGATCTGCTGACCTGGAAACTGGAGAGCCGATGGGCCTGTGGTGATGATGAATCTGCCCTCTCTGACCCCCTATACACCACACACCGAAACAACAAGAGGGGGAGACCCTCTTGTACCTTGAGTGATACCAGAGCTGGGAAAGTCCATTCTTGCAATCTTGAAGTCAGAAAGACGTGTCTGAGGTCCTAATGTTTTGAACCACATGGCCTTACGCATACTGCTTACCCATCCCAATTCTTGAAATTTGCTTTGTCAAATCAAGACAACAAATCCTGTCATCCGGCTGTGAAGCTGAGAAGTAGTAAGCATGACTACAGTTACATATATATATATATATATATATATATATATATATATATATATATATATGTTGCAATGTAACTACAGACCTGGAAATGCACTATTTGTTAACCCCTTCATGTGCCAAAGACTAATGACCTGTGAGGCTACTGTGTTGGATGGCATGAAAGCATGTGTCTGATTGTGAATGGCCCCTGCTGGCTCAACTTTATGAATGGAAGTTGTTTTCCTTTGAACCAAGCAAGGTGACATTACAAGGTCTTATCCTTATCCGCAGCTATCCAGAGCTGTTTGGTAGGCCCTTTCTCCTTTCTGCTCTTTGGTTTCATTGTCTCTAGCTCTTCCAGCTTCAGCTTCTCCAGCTAGCCCTTGGTGTCAGCCGTCCAGCACCTCATTTATTACAGCTACCCCTCATGACTCCCTCCCTGTTCTGCGTTTCTGCAAGAAGCACTAGGTTGAGGGAAAGTAATGAGGAATCTAGGTATTGCAGGTCTGATGAGACACCTGCAGCATAATCAACCAAATCAAATATTTGGCTCTGCTTCTTCTGATGATATATCTCTTCCTGCAACTGCTGAATGGCAGCTTATTGGGCTTGTACTGAGAATGAAGAGCACAGCAGGGGAAGGAGGGGTTCTTTCCTGCTCTGGACTGCCCAGCCTATTCCAGTGTAGCTACCTTCTAGGCCCAGGTCCCCTCTTGTATATTCTTCTAGTCCTAAAAGCCAAAGAAGGCAGCAGTGGGCAAATGGTGAAAGACAGTTTATTCAAATGATTCAAGACTGTATAGTTAGGTAGCCGCATAAATACACGATGTGTCCCTGAAAATCATCACCAGTCACAAAGGCTGGTAACTTGCTGAATCCCAGGAAAGATAGTTGAGTTTAAAAGGTATCAATTCATCTTTCCACGCTGGAAAAAAAAAAATGAGGTCCTGGCCTTTCCACTACTGATACAGGAAAAACTGCATTCTAGGGAGTTGTTTAACATCTGTTTTAAGTTAGAGAGCATATCCATACCCCCTACATCAACATACAAAAGCTCTGTTGTCTCCAGCAACTCTCTAGAGAAAGAGCAACTCTGAGTAGGGTCATCTCTGGGTAATAGTGACTAAGTTACACCTCACACTAAAGGCAGATGTGAGGACCACAGGGCATCAAGCCTGCTGTACAGAGAGATGGGATGGGCCTCGTATTCCTTCTCTAACAACTCTAAAAATTCATGTAGATTTGTAAGCATGACATTTTGATCCAAGAATATCTGAGATTTCAAAAGCCATAAAGTTGTTATTGATGAATAAATTTTCTCTCACCGCATTTGGGATCACCTGTATGATTACAAATAGCATGAATTACTGTGTTTGATGACATCTTTAATTACTAGCAATTGAACCATACATTTAGTGGATCTAAATAGAGAATTAGTAAGTGTATATTCAGAAGTGAAAGTTGTGTTCAAGCCTTTTTATTTAATTGTTTAGGAAAAGTTTATGTCATTTAAAAATTATGTACTTCTCAGGTATACATGAGGTTGAAGACAAAAGAGTAAAATGCTCTTTCAAGATTCATGTTTAGGCATAGGGAAATACCTGATGATGGTTTCACTTGGACAGACTATCCTTGAATCTGACACTTTAAAACATATTTTAAAAAAATGTCTCAAGAGTTTTCTTTCTTTCACTGTAAGTTTTATTGCAAAATATTTAAAACAAAAAAGAGGGATAGATAAACTAATGGACCAATGATTCAATGAGTTCCAATAAAAGTAATAAGCAGAAATCAGCAAACAAAGGAATAAAGGTACAAACAAATAAGACTACATTAGTTAAAGAATAAAAAAAGACTGTAGATTATTAGATTCTGGAGCATACCAGAATCAACAGGAAAGCTTTTAAAATTTTTACATCTATGCCTCACCCTAGATTAATTAAATCAGACTATGCGGTGTAGGATTCAAGCATTAACGTTTGTTTGCCAGCTTCCTGGGTGTGTCTTGGGCACTAACCAAGGCTGATGCTGAGTAGCCTAGATGATTCTAGGCTTCCACTAACAATATTTTGTTCATATTAAAGTGGCAAATGACACTGCATTCTTTCAAATCTTGGTGAGTTTTCTAATGGTCTCAGGTTCCAGCAGCCATACTAGTGCATCTAAGCTAAGAATGCTTAAATATTAATTTTCACTAGAACCCAGGACTGTATTAAGCTGCAAGAAAAGGAGAACCAGACTCAAGATTATTGGGTAAGAATTCTTTTTTGACAGTACAGAAGGGGACAGCTTTACAAAGGAGACCCTGAATCCCACAGTAAGGTGGTGGCAGGCAGAGTCAAGACTCCTCAGGCATTTGTTTGTTTCCACACAAAAAGAAATTTTCTGGACCGTGAGGATAGGGTGCTGACTGTTTGCAGGGGCAGTAGGCTTGAACCACAGGTGCCTCATTCAATGACTTCACGAAACACAGTGACGTTCTTCCAACTCTGAATCTAGAAACCCTACAAAGCCTTTCCTTTCTGCTCTGGATGTTAGAGAGAGGCCAGATGGAATCCCATCAACTATGTGATTGAGCATATTGTTCATTTGAAAATAGAAGCCATTGGGTATATCATCTGTACAGTAATGTGGGAAGACATTTTTCTTCATTCTATCCAGTGGACCGTGCAGAAACACCTGTCTCGTGTCTTAGAATCATCTGCCTCTGCTATCTAAGAAATAGGTGTTGAAACAATATCATTAAGCTGCTTCTCACAACTCCCATACTTGGACATTAAAGGAAATAACAAACCTTGAGAGCCTGCATCTCCATTCCCACCACGTAGCCTCCAGGACTTCAGACAATTAAATTTTCTCTGTTCATGATTAGAGGTCAGACTGCCAAAAAGCCCCAGTGTTCAAAGCTTTGCTGGGCTTCTGGGATGAGAAAATTTTAGTGCTAAACAGAAGAAAATCCAGGTAAGGTAAGGATTAGGTGGCCACTGCCATGGCTTCTGTCATGAATGACATTCCCTGAGAGTCCATGTGCCTCGTCCCTAGTGAGATGCAGTGAGAAGGTGGAGAAGCTTGAAGAAGAGGGACTCCTGGGAGGTGGTGTGGCCACTGTGCATGAACTTCAGAAGGGACTAGTGCTGGCGTCGCCAAGTGAATTCATTTCTATAAGCCTGGGGCATTATGAATGGCTGGCCTTGATCTTAAATTACTGTGGCTTCCTATCTCATGCATGATCTTTTCCTCTCCTATCCACCCCCAATATATTTTCCTTGTACCCTGGTGTGACCATGGCAGAGCCCTCATTAGAGGCCAAACATGTGAGGCTATTTAGGCTTGGACTTAGTATGGCTTGAATACTAAGTCCCAGAAGATCATGGGTTGCGTGTTTGATAACCCGGCTGGTGGCTGTATGTCGGAGGCTGTGAAAACTTCAGGGGGTGCAGCACCATTAGATGAAGTAGTTCATTAATGGTGTGACCTCTGAGGTTGTTGCTCATCCCCAGTCCTTCCTCAGCCTCAGCTTCCTGTCCGCCAGGAGGTGAAGAAGCCCCTCAGCCACATACTCCTGCTGCTGTGCTGTTCTGCCCGCTCACAGGGAGCCAAGCAACCATGGACCGGATTCTCTAAAACCATGAGCCAAAATATATCCTTCTCCGTAGGGTAATTTCTGTCAACTACTTTGTCACAAGCAAGAAAAGTAATGAACACAGATCCTCGGCCTCTAAAACGAATAACTATATAAACACCTTTTCCTAATATTTGGATAGAGCAAGAGAAAACAGATGGTATAGTCGTCTGTCATATTGATGCGTGCGCCTGATGGAATATCAACCTGGGCAGCACATCACTCGCTTTCCGCTTTCCATTTAAAGAATATTACGTAAGTAAGCACTGCAAGCTACGGCGACCCAGTTTGCTGAAAGTCCTTCTAGACTAAGACCAGTGAAAACTACTTCATGCCGTCATTTGAGAATGGCTCCAGAATTCTTCTTGTTGTTGTTGTTTTGTTATTGTTTTTGTTGGTTTTTGAGAAAGGGTTTCTCTGTGTAGCCTCAGATGTCCTGGACTCACTTTGTAGACCAAGCTGGCCTTGAACACACAGAGATCTGCCTGCCTCTGCCTGTCCTAGTGCTGGAATAACAGGCATGCCCCACAATGCCAGGAAGCTCCAGGATTCTTAGAGCCTAGAGACTGCCAAGGGTAGAGGCCACTTTGAGGGCCATGTAGTTTCCTGGGGCAGAATATGCATTGGAATCACCTGGAGCTGTTACTAAAATACAGGCTTCAGTGGTAGAAGGTGAGGGTGGGGCCCAAGGTTCTGCCTTCTGGTGAGCTCCAGAGTGATCCAGGGGCTTAGCAGCTGGTCTGAGTGGTAGGCACAGAGTTTTGTGGTACTTCCAGAAGAGAGTTGTACTGCCTGCTTATTCACCTTTGCTTTTTCACCAGGAGCAGCTGTCTTTATTTATTCAAAAATACTGTATAGAATTCCTTTAAAAATTCATTTGCTTTAACAGGGTAGGGGATAGTAGAAAACCGCAGCATAATAATGAAAATATTGAAAAAAAAAAGAAAGAACTCTGAGAACTGTGGCACACACCTCACAAATTCCTCCACTGTGTACTGTTGTTCCCTCCTGAGGGCTCAGGACAAGGTTCTGGCTGTATGTTCTGTGTCTCCTGGTCTGCTTTCTGACACAGCATGATGCAAAGCCTGGGGCAACAAGGCCAAACTTGTAGTTTAATTAAAAAAAGAAAGGGGAAAATAAGCCCATGTCTAACAGAGACAAACAAAAGAAATGTCCCCATAGAAGACAGCCTTGCAGATGCCAACTAAATGATGACTTTCATTTATAGACCCTGCCACCAGATCCATGTAGACAGTAACAAAAACATGGTTGATAGGCTGGTACCTAGGGCCAGTTTCAGGAGGGAGCGACTGGCAAGATACTGGATGAAGGCAGAAGGGGCCCAACTTAATTAGAGCATGTTTCAGAGCCTGAGCAGAACCATGCTGTTCCCAGAAAAGGGTCACTGAGAGCAGGGTGCTTCTCAGAGCCTTTCATGCAAGTTTAAAGCCCCCACTCTGGTTTATGCTCTACACAAAACTTATTAAATTTGGCACAGAGCCGTTGTACACTCAAAAATATCTGAATATCTCCCACTAGATTAGGATTTTTTTATTATTTTACTTAATTATTCATGTGAAAATTAATGCCTCCCCAACTGTGTTGCTTGGGTGCTATTATCATATCTGTAAAGGGCACAGCAAGGTTCACCCAGGGCCAGGAGGTCAAGTTTCACCAAGCTTCTCTGTACATTTTTGCCAACTCACATTTCAATCTTTGTCTTCCAGATGTGGGACAGCAACACTTCAGATGTGGAAATAAAGTAGTTAATGAGGAAAGGTATGTATGGAGAGGCCGGAACCAAGAGAATTATGAAAATTAATTTTACATAATATCTGGAAATAAAGCCTCTTCACATGATTCTGGATCCGTGTCTGCTTGGTGAAGCAAATGAGCCAAGCCACATGCCATTGAAGAAGGGGCCGAAGCTTTGATAGAGGGCTGATCCCAGGAAATGTAGCTTTCTTTGTGCCTTATGGAAACCAGACACAGGTGCTGTGGTCTAGTTTATCATTTAAATCAGTTCTCTAGGTTGCTAAGGTAAGCTCAGGTCATGGATTAAAGAGGGTGGGAGAATAACTTGTGGGAAGGCCACCGTGAGTGTAGCTTATGGGAAACAATGAATTGTTCACAATTTATACAGAGTTTAGTTAACACAAACCAAAAGTTCAGAAACGGTCTGAGTCAGAAGACCAGGAGCGATGTGGAGCCTGGTGGTCATTCCCTTTGTCACACAAGAGGAAGGTCTCAGACTTGGCTGCTGTACTCCTTTGGCTGTCTGTCCCTCCAGAGAGGTGACAGTACAGTTCCTGACCTAGAATCTTTCCTTGGAGACCCATCCTACAGTCAAAAGGGGTGGGATGATTACCAAGGGAAATGCTCTTCTTTCCAAAATGAGTCTCATGATTTTCTGGTGGTTGTTAGTGAACCTAATTTCATAAGGAAGAGAGCACCATGTTCAGACTATTAAATACCAACTGGTAAGCAAGAAGATCGGTGTTGGATCTGTTGGTGATTCCTTTTCACCAGGGCACATTGTAATCCCTTCCTTTGCTTAGTCATACTGGGTTGCGTTGGGAGGTGTTTTATTGGTTCCCCAATGGGGAAGAAGAGGTGAAGTGAGACAGTGAGTGGAAAATGCCATGCTTTGGAGTGTCATGAGCAGGTTACCAGGGCAACCCAAGCCTCCTTTATGTTGATGACCTCTGGAGTGGGTTGGAGAACTTAGCTCAGACTTGTCCTCTCTGGATGACAAGGAAAATAAAACATTCATCTACCACTTGCCATTGTCACTCTAAAAGAGGGAGTCTACTCAGCACGGTGTCACTGTGTGAGTTGTGAGGAAATCAAGCACGTCCCCAGGCAGGAAGTGGCCAGTGCTCCCCCTGAAAAGCTGGTTACGTGTAATAGACACTGTGTGCTAAGTGAGACAGAGCACCCACAGCCCCACTATAAAGCATGCCTACTAACTGCAAGACTGTAACCTAGTTAGAAAGATAATAAGAAGTCACAATTGCTGCACAAGCATTTCTGTTCAGGGTAACATGTTAGGGTTGTTTTTTCCTGAGCCTTCACAAGTATATTACATTAGACATTATTATCATGCCCATTGCATAGATGGAAACCTGGAAGCATGGAAGCATTAAGTAACTTGTCTGTGGTTTTTCCAGATAGGGGTTGGTGACACTAGCTTCAAACATAGATGAGTAGCGCCAGCACCTACGTTGGTAATACTTCTTCTGCATTGCTTCCCTTTATGACTCACAAATGTTCCAAAGAGCAATATGAACAGCACACAAGGCCATTCTTTCATCAAAATGAAATCTCGGAGAGCGGCTTTCTGCACCAAGTAAATGTGGTTTTTAGATGATAAAGTTTTAAGCCAAAGGAACATGGCTCTAATAATGGAAACACCGAAAGTGACAACAATGCCACCCTGCCTTAAGAGACCAAAGGTCTCTCAGCTACTGGAGCTCAGAAGTGAACCCATCATTCCTCCTAGCCACACACCTCTAGAATCAAGAGTGTCTAATTTCTGCACTACAGTGTGGTTCAACAATGCTTACCTTAAATAACCAGAAAGCCAGCAAAGGTCTATGGAGAAGGGTTTCAATGACTACAAAAACATCCAATCTGATGACAGAGGGCAACTTGGCTCACAGGGCCAGAAGCCCTCTGAACACACCTCTTGAGGAATCTACCTGTTTGGTATTCAAGAACCCAGAAGAGCACCATAAGGATTCTCTTAATGCTTCCTGTTGAGATGATCATCAACATGATTTTTCTCCCACACTTAGTTTTATTCATTCTTTGAACTTCATAAATCAAGTGTGTCTCAGAGAAATCTCTGGACGCATGAACATAAAGAAAATGTCCACAAACGAGAACATTAAAAAAAATCAAGTTAAAAACAGTCTTTTGGGGCGTGTAGGATGGCCCATCAGGTAAAGGCACTTGCAGCCAAAGCCTGACAGTCTGAGTTGATCCCCACAACCCATATGGTGGAAGGAGAGAACTGACTTCTGTACGTTGTCCTGACCTGCACACAGATGCTGAGGTACAAGCCCACCCCCACAAAGTAAATAAGAAAACATAAGACAAAAACAAAAACAAGTTAAATTTTAAAAGTCTTCCTTCAAGAAAGAAAGGCTTTTAAACTTATTTTTTCACGTTGTTTGCAGGACACACACACACAGAACAGAGACAGGGAGACAGAGACAGAGAAGTAGAAGGCGGACTTGTTGAAAGCAGTTCTAACCAGAATGGGAGGAAGATGAATGAGAGAAGAATAAGAATGGAAAATGAAAAACACTAAAATACGTCATAAAAATGATGTAAGGAATGGTAGAAAAAAATTCAAAGAAATTTTTCTGAACAATCTTTCTCATACGATGTTACTTTTAATATTATTTCAATGGAGAGTAGGGAATGGACATCAAAACATTAACAGATGTTTGTGTTGCCTAAGAGTTTAGGTGATTTCATTCTGCTGTTTTTCCTTCCATTTTCTACCATATATGTGTGTGTTCTATGTGTGAACACGTTTCCCTACTACAATAAGCTTTGGGTAAGACACACTGTAACATGAGAAACTAGAGAATGTATGTTGTAAGTATATGAAAAGAGTCCTGACCTGGTTTTTCCACCATTAGTTGTGTGACTTGACCTCTTAACCCCTTCTATTCTTTGATCTACAAAGTGAAAATGACCAGTAAATTATATTGCACCCCACTGGTGTTGGGGGTGATTACCAGTCTCTAGAATGTTTTTATTGAGGCATAGTTCGATAATAAGGTGCGTTTCCGCATCCCGCTTCATCTCTCGGGTTGTCTAGACACCACCGCTGAACACTGAGCCTAGAGGGAGAGAGCGCAGTCCCGAAGGGGTGGGCTCTTCTCTGCAGCATTCCAGTCCCAAAGACCTTCTCCCAGGACGAAACAGCAACTCCTAGACGATATTCAGTGAAACACTTTATTCCATGGGTGAAGAATCTGTGTATGATTCTACCTACCCGGGGCGTGGGGAGGGTTTCCCAGGGTGAACGCATTTCGTTGGCTGGGACTCAGTAGCTGTTCACTTGGGGGCTGCGCTGTGTGGCTGGTTACCCACGACCACCTTGGTTGCTCAGAGGCAAACACGGAAACTAGAAGGGAGCGGTTCTGCTTGTGCAGTCTCAGGATGAGATTTTAAATCTCAATTAGAGATTTCCTGGGTTTGAACATGCTCTACCTTGCCCGTCCCATGCCAGCGGCACCGTCCACGTGCCCCACAATAAGGTATCAAGCTCAAAACCAAAAACCAAAAAAAAAAAAAAAAAAAAAAAAAATGGAAATGATAGAAATTGTCTGTGTTAGAGAAGAGACTGTCAGGTACAGAGCACAGGGGAAGGGTCTTCTGTTTAAGGGACCAGCAGCCAGGCAAGACAGCTCAGAAAGGGGCTGCCCCCATGCCATTCCAATCAGCCATGCCCATAGCAAGCCTTTCATAGCACTGCCAGCTTGGTTGTTCAAATGTTAATAGATTTCCAGAGAGAGAATCCTTCTGGTTATTCATTTCTGAAGAGTTACAGAATAATGTGTTACAATGTGTTGTGGTAATTCCGTAGGAAGCTAACTGCTATTTTTCTTGATAAGATGGACCCTTTGAGGCCTGGTATGAAAAACTAAACATTTGCCGCAAAAGGATGTGCATGGTCCTGGCAGGGTGGAGGAGGGGCCATGATTTGTTGGGTATTTCTGTCTGTCTGTCTGTCTTTTGTTTTCTTTCTACTGCTATGGCTTCTACTACTGTGAGTGCTATTTGTTTTTGTAATTGTTCTTCAAAGGCTTCCGGCAAGAAAGCTGTTCTAATTGTACAAATTACAGAACAGCTGATCACAGAAACAGTCCCAACTCATCTGTGCAGCCATTGCCTGAACTTTCAAACAAGCTGGGGGCGCTTCCCCAATTCCCCCGAGTCCAGCATCTGACAGTGAACATAAAGCAGCCGCCAAATGAGACGCTGAAGCAGTTGTGTGTCACTGTGCAGTGATTTGATCTGGGCAGTCAGCAATCAGACTGCCCGCGGCTGCAAAGAGATTCGCACTGCGCTGATGCAGGTTCCCAAAGGCAGGCACCCTGCCTGACTTGTTACCATGGTTCCCAGTGCAGCCTGGTCTAGTGAGAATGTCTGTCTTGTGAAAGCAGTTAAAGCTGAGTTCAAATCTACCCTCTGCAGCTAAAGTGACACGAACCATGCAAATCACACAGAACTTGTTAAATGGAGCTTTTTCTTGCTGTCTTAAGGTTCCATTTAAAGCCCAAGGAAGCGACTGGTACCTCCCACTGCTCATCCATGCAGAGTTAAGGGGTGGCTTAAATGACTTGGTGACTCATAGCTCATCACCACAAATGAGAACCTAGGGACACATTCAGGAGAATAATCAGAGTGCTGGGCAGGCATGGAACAGAAGAACACTGTTGGCTTAGGAAATTCCCCAGGAAGGGAGAACAGGATGCTTGCCGCTCCAGTCACTCAACAACTTTAGACTCTACCTATCATGTTCCAGGCACAGTTCGAAGAACTGAAGACACAGCACTGAAGACAAGTTGTTATTTTCACAAGTCAGAAAGGCTCCCCTGAAGGTGCACTTTAGGGAAATCTGATCTACCAGACTGGAGAAGCCCAGCCACACAGCAATCAGAAACCTAAAAGCCGCCAACCCTTCTAGGCTTGGGCATGAGAAAATGTGTGAGTTTCTCCATGAGCTGAGTTGAAGGCTGGAAAAGCATGGGGGCATGAATTGTCCACACTCAAGAATGGTAGCACCTTAGTGCAAGGCATGAGGACCTTAGACTCTGAGGTCCTCTGGTCTTCCTCTAGCCATGATTCTATCAGTGAAATCCGTTCATGAGACCACTGGGACAGGTCCACCCAAAGTCATGCTCCCTCAGAGACCATGCCCTTTCTCAAACGATGAATTAGCCAATGAACTAATGAATCCAGAACTAAAGTCTCAAGTGGCCAAAGTAAAACTGGTTTCTAAGGGTCAACCCCACCACTAGTAAGCCAGTGATACTCAAGACCCAAGGGCCATCCTTTTACTAGCAGATGAAAAGGACACAGACCAGGGTAAGACCCTTTCCTGGTAACCAAGCACAGGAGATGGGAAGCAATCCTGCTAGAATTCTAAGGAGTATGGGAATTCTAGACTGGATCCTGCCTGGCCTTCTAGGCTATCATGAAGGCATTATTTTTAAGGGCTAAGAATACAACATTTTATTAAACCATTTGACTTGACTTAGCCTTTCAAAGGGGCCTGACTATTTAAATTTGGAGATTTTGTTTTTACTCCATCCTAGGGTGCCACAAATGTGAAGAGTCTGGCTCTCTGCAAAGGTTGCCTGCTGGATGAAGCTACACAGCTATAGAAGGGGAAAGGGGAGGCAGGTGTTAGAATTCCTGCAGCAAAAGGGAGGGACAGAAATGTAAGGGCAGCTTGATAGGGGAAGCAAAGTCAGAGGTGAAGGAGTGTCAGGGATAAAGTCATGAAGAATCCTTTAAACCTTTCCACACCAGTACCTTAAGAGGTACTCAACAAAGGAGAAGTGTAAACATTAACCCTGCCATTGCCCCTGAGGTCTGACCCCTGTTGCTTCTTGTTTATTTAGCCCCAGAGAAAGAAGTGCCAACAGAGTGATGAGCTGAGTGTCCCTTCTTCACAGCTCTTTCCAGAGCCTGGGTTCAGCCTGAAGTTGGGAAGGGAGAGGATTTTTTTAATTATTTTTTTTTTACACTTTATTCACTTTGTATCCCCCCATAAGCCCCTTCCTCGTCCCCTCCTGATCCCGCCCTCCCTCCCCAAGTCCACTGATAGGGGAGGTCCTCCTCTCCTTCCTTCTGATCTTAGTCTATCAGATCACATCAGGAGTGGCTGCATTGTCATTTTCTGTGGCCTGGTAAGACTGCCCTCCCCTCAGGGGGAGGTGATCAAAGAGCAGGCTAATCAGAGGCAGTTCCTCTTGTAATCCACTTGGACACTAAACTGCCATGGATACATCTGCGCAGAGGTTCCAGGTTATCTCCATGCCTGGTATTTGGTTGGAGTATGGGTCTCTGGGAAGACCCCTGTGTTCAAATTTTCTGGTTCTGTTGCTCTCCTTGTGGGGTTCCTGTCCTCTACATAACCTACTATTTCCCACTTCTTACATAAGATTTTTTTTTTTAATGAGACATTGGAGTTTGGTTTAGATTTAGTGGGACTTTGAAAAACCCAGAAATGAGACTACCTGAATATCAAGAAGCTGAAAAAGCTATAGGACTGGCCAAGTGTTTCAATGGGTGAGCCTATGATACTGTACTCCAGCGTTTAGGAGGAAGGGAAGTCACAGAATTCTCTGGTCTCCCTTCAGCACCAACCATCTGATGACAGACATAAAAGACAGGTGGCACACACCAGCTTGCAAGATGCTATAAATTAGAAGTGACCAAAGCAGATTTGTTTTGTCTCATGATGTCAGAAGGATTTTGGTGGATCATGAGGAGAAAGCACGGCAGAACTCAGTCTGTGGTAGCAATCGTGTATGGTAGAGGCTTCTCATGTCACAACAGACCAGGAAGCAGAGAGAAAAGTAAGAGACAGGGACCAACCTATAACCTTCAAAGGCCTGCCCTTTCCTCCTAACTCTGCCTGTTAGGTCCTTGTCTCCTAAAAGTTATTAAACCTCTCAACATAGCTTCACCAAAGGAAAATAACTGCTTAGAATATGAGCCGGTAGGGAAGGTGTGGGATTCAAGCCCTAACAGATTTTTTTTCCAACAAACATTTATTTAAATTGTTTCTTAGATTTTTTTTTTATGTACATGGTTGTTTTGCCTACAGCTATGTCTATGTTCTGTGTGTGCAGTGCCTAAGGAGATCAGACAGAGGGCATCAGATACTCTGGAACTGGAGTTACAGATGGTTGTGAATTGCCATATGGGTGTTGGGAACCAAACCAGATTCCGCTGCAAGAGCAAGAAGTGCTCTTAACCTCTGAGGCATCTTTTCAGGCCCCATTAAAGACAAGCCAATGAGCTATACATGTGAATAGCCATAAAGCCTGGAGAAGTGTGTAGAAGGTGTCATGATATATGATGGGACATCCAGCATAGGTACAGGTATCAGAGGAAATCTGCCCTTGCCAGTGAAGTAGCATCTAACCAGAAACCTGAAAGACAAGGCAAGGTTAGACCACAGACAAAGAAAGGAATGCTCAGAGAGAAGAAAAAAAGAGCCAGCTCTTTAAACAGAGATGTTCTGTGTCAAAGCACAGAAGGAAATGAGTAAAACGGATGGTTCAGTAAGGCTGGAACCCAGATGGGGTGAGGTGAATGTTTAACTGGGCAGGCTACAGAGCTGCACAGAAGATTATGGAGAGCCATTGGCATTCTGCTGAATCCAAGGCTTTGGGGTCTCTCTTGACCCAGGGTAAGAGTTAAGTCAGAGACTGTCACACACATAGTTGTATCTGAGGAAAATCATAGTCTATGTTAGCTGCTTTCCACTGGACTGAGACAAATACTTCTGATCAAACCACCTTGGGAAAAGAAGTGTTTATTTTGGTTTACGTCTGAGGATATAATACAGAACGACGGTGGAGTCATGGTGGCAGGTGCTTGAGTCAGTTGGTCATGTGGTGTTCACAGTTGAGAAGCAGAGAGAGATGACTAGTGCACAGCTGGCTGGCTTTCTCTTTTTCAAGTAGTCCTGGGCCCTGGAGATGGAATGGCACTGTCCACATTTAAGACGAGGTGTCCCATTTCAATTAATTATCCTAATCTAGATAATCCATCATAGGCTTGTCCAAAGGCCTGTCTCCTAGGTGATCTCAGTGCCTTTGAAGTTGACATTATTAACCATCGCACATAGCTTTAACTAGTGGTGGGAATAATGAGACCTATAAAGCTAAAGCACGGGTAATTAGAGAGGTCATCTTAGTTTTGACCTGTTCTCCATGCCCTGTGCACAGATTGAGAAGGAGATTTTTGTGCAAGTGGTATATTTAGGATGTGATTTCTGAAAATGATGACAGAGTGTAGTAAAATGTGGAATAAAGCAAATGAAGAAAATATTAGTAGCCGGGGTCACTGCTACGGAAAATTATCAGTGCAGAACACACCAAGGAAACGGGCCATGTGTCCATAAACTCTTGTCCTTAATGCATTCACATTTTGACATTTTCCACACAGGTGGAGGCTTCTAGCAATATATATATATATATGAACTTGAGGTAGAAAGCACTAGAAGACTGTCCAGAAGGCTGTGCAGGACCTTGGGATCTGCACATGAATACAGGTGACAGCATCTAGTTCCAGAATAAGCTGGAAATGTGACAGTTGTTTAGCAGTGACAATGAAGATCTCATGCTTCTCCCCTGGGAAGCCGCATGGCTTCTAACGCTATACTGAAAAGCTATCTTAACATCATATGGCATAGTATGCTCCCTTAAGATATAGACTCCCTTAAAGAATGAACCCTCAGAGTATAGCCTATTATAAGACAGAGGCTCTTAAAGTATGGACAGCTGATTCAAACTGTGATGTTTACATCCTCTCAAAATTCATACTGAAATCTTTACCTAAAGATGAATTTTAGGGTGCAAGTCTTGTGGGAAATGAGGGCAGAGCCCTCACCGCTGTGATTAGCACGCTCACGAAAGGAGACGGTGTGAGGAAGTGCTATCTGTGAACAAGGAAGTGATCCCTCACCAGACAATGAACATAGAAGTATCCTGACCTCAGACCTCCTAGGCCCTAGAACCACAAGAAGTAGTATTTCTGGTTTACTAATCACCTACTTTATGGCAGTTCTTATTAGCAGCCTGAAAGGGCAAGTAACTTACAGCTTCTATAGCATCTCAGAGGCCTGAGGTGTCAGCAGGGGCTGTGAGCTGGACGTAAGGAATGCGGTCTGACATTCTCTCGGTATGACCCCTGCTTGGATGACTTAGTCCTGAGATGCAGGTTGGGGTCTCCATTTGCTACTACCCCCACTCCCATAGAGATAGAACTGGAGGGCAACTCCTGCTGGGTATGGGATCAGTCGGGCAGCGGCTCGTTCTGGCATTCTAAGAGCAAGAGTGGCAGAGCATAGTATACACATTTTGTGTGTCTCTGAGCATTTTTTTATGACACTAAAGTTCATGAAGCCAATTCTAATGGAAAACTAATATGACTTGTAACCTGTGATGGAGGTCAGTGAGCTGCACACAACTTCACATCATCCATTTCCCCCTGAGTACAAACTAGGGTGGACTAGAAAGACTGTCTAGAACTCAGAATGTCTTCTAATTGGAAGACAGGTGAATTTATAGTTCTAGAAAGCTGACATGAGGTCACCTAACTAAATCAGAAAAGAGGAAGAATGTGGAGGGAATCATGGGCCGTGGTCTGACTGAAACGAAACACGCATTTCAGCATTGCACCCCACCAGAAATGTGTCACATAGAGTCACTTAACCTCTGTGAGTCTAAAATCCTGGAGCAGAGCAGCTGACAGCTGCTATATTGTTCTGGTGATGAAATGAGCTAGCTCCAGCAGCAGCATACAGCCTCTAGCAAAGATGACCACATCCTCTCTCCTGTTCCTCTCTTCCCACCACTACATTCTCAAAGAGTGATAACCCAGTGGGGCATGGAGAGGCCTGTTAAACCAGATGAGTTTTAGGATGACCTGAGAGATAGCACTGAATAGTGGTTACAAATGTGGACACTGGCGCCACACTGCCAGACTCCAATCTTGCCCCTGTTTATTCTAAACTGTGTGTTGTCTAAACTAAACAGCTCTGTGCTCAGAACCCACATCTACAAAACAGAAAGACTAATGTCTGTATGCTAGAGAGACTTCAGGTCTACATCTGCAAAGTGCTTAGAACCTGGTACAGAGGCAAGAGCCGAACACATCTGTGTACTGGAGTCCCATTTACACCAATCTTAGAGCGGTAACATTCAGCAGACCTTTCTCTTCCTGGAAGTACTTTAGCTGCGAGGTGCCAGCACTTCAAAGGCACCATTTGGCCTCATTTCTTGACTGACAGCTTCAAAACCGAATGTGCTGTGCCTCCCACCATTCCCCGGTGCTACATAAATCTTTATAGAATTGGATTGTAAAGAGCCAAGTATTGGAAAACCGAAACCCTAATAACCCAATCGATCGCCTGAGAGTAGTCCGATGGCGCTTCTGTAAGCCGGCTAGCATCGTCCAGGCTGCTGCAACAGTCCTTCACCTCGGACCCAGAAGGCAGAGGGCAATGCCATCCTGCAGCTTGCCCTTACACCTTTCTGGCAGCTCTCAAAGGAGGCTGAGAGACAAAGTTATTTGTGATATTCAGCCACAATGTACAGATGCTGGCACTTAACACCCTCTACCAAAGCTCCAGACAGAGTGCCTCTTTCTTTGTATTAGCAGGAAGAAAAGGAGAAGGCGAGAAACAAAGATGCTAAGGATAAGAAATGCCACACTTGGTTTAGTCACACCTAAGTCTTGGTCTGGGTCAAGAAAGAATAAAACAAGAAACGGAAAAACCTTTAAGAACACAAAGGTACCTAGAAAAAAAGTCTAAAATTTTCCCTTTCTTTGAGTCCTGTGAGTAAAATCCAAGGCATCTCCTCTTCCTGATTGACCACAGATTATAAGAGAAAAAAAAAAAAGTGATGGAAAAAATGTCTACGGATAGTAGCTTTTTTGAGTCACAGTCTGTACTTTGTAGCTTAGCTTGGCACAAAGCAGGCTGAGCCACAAGGTCCTCACCCCTAAGGGGGCAGTGTCACAATGCCTGAAGAAAGGAGCACTTGGAGTCTGAGCCATCTGTGCAGGGCAAAGAAAAAGTCTCCTAAATGCTGTTTCAAACAGGTCATTAAACTTACCCTTATCTTTTGTTTCCTCTCTTCATGGTCTGGAGCCAATTCTGAACAAGCCAGTCTTAAGGCTTGTTTGGATTCCTGTGCACTCAGCTCTCTTAGGCCCTTAAAAGCTTGAGAGGAAACATTTAAGAGGCATGATTGAGGCCAGCTGGGCTGCACCTCAGCCAAGCCACGCGAGCCACCCTTTCCCATGATCGATTCTGATTGCTGCGGCTGCAGGAATCCTATAATGGTCAGCAAAGATGACTAAGGTGGCTGGAAAGAATGAGGTGGTCTGGCCGCTGTCCACGCAAGAACACCAGCCCTGGAACTGCTCCTTCCTCAAAGCACCTCTCGTGCAGACATCTTTCCAATGTTTGCCAAAATGACAAAAATCGCCTTAAAGCACTGAGAGGAATGAATGCTTTAAAAGGCCGTCGAAGGATCAGGCTGTCAGCCTCGATTGCCTGGTACATTTGCATCTGACGCCAAATCTTACCTCCCTTTTCGCTCATTCCGTTGGGCTCCCAACCAGCTTGCAATTTGGAACTCTCAGGGTGTGGTAGATTGCGAAAACGACTACCTATAATCCTTCATCCATCTCTATGCTAAATCACTGTGTACTACGGCTTGAGAGCTTGTCTTATGAAGAGGCAATATCTCTTCGCCCTCACCTTGAATCTCAGCTTCACTTGGACTTGCATTACCTACTAATGTGAGTGTTCCATGTCCACCCTACAGGGGATCTGTGTGTGTGTGCGTGTGTGTGTGTGTATGTTACTGTGTTTGTCGGTTTTCTGTGTATCTGTCGGTGTCTCTCTGTGTGTATGTTTCTGTGTGTGTATCTATGTCTGTCTGTCTCTTTCTGTGTATCCATCTGTCTCTCTCTCTCTCTCTCTCTCTGCGTGTGTGTGTGTACAGGTGTTGTCCCTATCTAATTATCATGTGAACATGGCCCTAGACATCCTGTTGACGGATAGTAGTCCATGTTGATCCATTTTTGTTGCTGCAATAAAACACCAGACTATAATAAAATATCAAAATTATTTAGTTCATAGTTATGGAAACCACACCTCCAAGGCCAGTTCCCATCAGCCTTTGAGAAGACTTTCTGGCCACATCACAACATGACAGAGAGCATTGTTAGGGGACTATATGCATGAGAAGAAAGGCATTCACACAGCAAAGTGGAAAGCGAGAGAGAAGCAAGGGCCAGGCTCACTGTTTTTATAATAATGTGTTTCCATGGTGACTAACCAGCACTGAGGAGGATCATTAGCTAGCCCTTTCTAAGTGCAACACTCTCAGCGATCTACTAGATCCCTCCTGCCAAAACTTCTACCACCTTTCAACATCAGCATGTTGGGGTTCAAGCCTCTAGCACATGGTTCTTGGGGACCCCCTTGAACCATACCCCCACTCTAGCAAAGATCACGAGGCTACCCTCAGCCAGGTGATTCACTATCAACCCTGAAGCTAATGCAGACAGCTGAGATAAGGAGGCTCGGCCCAAACTGCTGAATCCCAGAACCATGTACCAAATGATCTTTATTAACTTAAATCTCTAGCTTTGAGTGGCTTGTTACAAATTGTGATAGCCTATCACAAAGATAATACTTTTTCAATATGACAAAAACTACTTAAAAAAAAAAAAAGAAGGAGAAAGGTTTTTGCTAGAGGAAACTTTGGAATGTTCTGATGAACACTTTTCCTACCTGCCACCTCAGCAGCGCCACCGCTCTCCAGGCACCCCACAACGAAGAGTCCCCATCTGTTTGTTAGGAACTCTGTCCTGCTATGAAGCATTCATTTGGATGATGGAGGAGGATACCAGATCCCTTTCATTCCGTGGGCAATGGTCTCTTTTGGAGGGAAGTAGTCAGTCTCAGATATAAAGTAACTTTATTAAGATGACGGAGTCATTTCTTATTGTTAGGGCTTATTTTAGAAATGAAGATATTAGAAGCTCCAAAGGCAGCGGGCATCTTGAGAAGCAGTCAGCTCTCATGCTGGACCATGAGCGTGATGCATGTGTACACTTCTGTGCACAGGACACAAATGATGGGAGATACCTGGCATTTATCAAGTACCTACTATTCACCTGGCACTGTGCCGTGGCTTGTATTTTTGATGAAATCTCACAAAGGTCACTATGAGGAGGCTCTGTTAGCAAGGATTCACAGATGAGAACACTCAAGTCTCAAAAGGTTAAGATGCCCCGGGTCACACAGACAGCAAGCAGCAGAGCTGCAGCTTGTCCTATGCTGTCAACCCAGGATTTTTCTAATGGAATTGTACAAAAGGCATGCTTCTGCAGAAGGTATTAAAGGTTTTACAAATGTTTGGCTTAACTTTTTTCTTCTATTTAGCTATTTAAAAGACTAATAAAAACGCATACACGCATAATATGCTATAGTCCAACAATTAACACAAGAGAAAGAAAACAATTATCTTTTGGGCAACTCTAGATGACATCCACATCTATTTTACTTACAGATTCAGAATAAAGCTTCCCTGGATGTCTCTAAGATACATTAAAATCTCTGTTATATTTACCACTGACTGGGAAACTTTATTCTTTTTTTTTTTCCTTATTTTTGAATTTAGATGTCACACACCAACTTACATAAGTGAGCATGCTACTCTGTGCATGGACAATTTTCTTTTAAAAATATTTACTTGTTAATTTTGTATATGTATGTGTGTGGGTATGGACACATGGGTACCAGTGTGTGGGGAGACCACAGCACCAAGTCCTTTGGAGTTGTAAGAGATAGTGAGCCGCCCAATGTGGGTGCAGGTAACTGAGTTCAGATCTTCTGCAAGAGTAGAAACATCTTTTAACCATCTTTTCTCACTTCAAGTGTGCAATTTTCTTAATTAAGTATCAGGAAAAGCATAGGTAATCATTGTCACTTGGCCTGTGGCTGCATTGCATCATATTAAAGATCTGTGCCATCTATTGGACCTATTATGGTAGATTCCTATCATAGAAGGCTTCCATCCTCTAGATAGTTCAGAGTGTTTTCATTTGATGTCTGTATTTAAGTTGTGAAAGATTAGCATTTGTTAGGAAAAAGGAGCCTGGTTGAGGATGTTGGAATAGCTTCAGTATCTAGCCCAACTTAGTTCGATAGTTTAAGAAAACTGGTTGAGAAATAGTTGATATTATGGCAAGTGTGACTACTATCCTCAGGCTGATAGTCGCCACCAGGTATTGGGAGAGGAGACTTGCATCCTCTGAGAGGCTCTCTGGCCAAGAAAATTGACCCAAACAACTTGTCAGTCCAAAGCACAGGTCCTGCTTCTTCCCCTTGGATCCACCAGGCATGAAAGCATAAATGAAGGAATGAAGCTTAGCCAGGCAGATGGGTTTGTAGGATCCCAGTCCCTCAGTGAATGCCCTGAGGAAGCAAGCCTTCTCCAATGCAGCTCTTTTAGTGATGCAGATCTCTACTGGTGGGGGAAGGGGTGGATATATAAACCTTCGAGAAGTGGGTAAGGGTTTGGGGGTGAGTGAATATCATTGTCTAGGGAGCAGGGAATGTTTCATTTGCATAGAGAGGAATTGCAGGTGCTAGGCTTCGTGACCTCAAAAATTGCCAGGGTGGAGGTAGCAAGACTACAACATGTGCCAAACATGCAGGCACAGAACATGGAGGAAGCAATCCTTATTCCTGCCCGTCTCAAGACAGATTTTCGAGCTTTGGACACCTCTCAACCTCATTCTAGTTGTAGGCTGGTATCCCCGGCTGCACAGCTCACATGCCCCACAAACAACATCTTGAACAACTTCTTGTCTCCATCCTCCTTCTAAAAAGAAGAAAGGTTCCCTTACGTGTAAATGTAAATGTTTACCATCTCTAGAGCAGAAAAAAAAAAATCTCAGTTAAGAATGTCAGGCTCACCCCTCACAAACTCTGAGTTAGTGAGTGATTTACATTCTATTCAAGACAAAAAACCAATCCATTAATTGCTCTACTAATAAGTAATTAAACTGAAAAGCAAGTTACTTACAAATTTTCAAGGTGATAATTCATTCTCCATTTTGAGTCTTTACTGTGGGCATCCAGAATGAGTGTTTGCTCTATAGTGGGCAGATTTACACCTGAAACAACTTGCCCACTTCAAGCTGTGGAGCTCAGGCAAGAAGCTAACCTTTTTGAAACTCCCATTTCTGATAGGTAATGTAGTCCACCATTTCTCAAAAGATCGAGGAAGAGAGATAAGTGAAATTTCCTAGTGCGGTAACATATGCCTAGGTCTGATCATCCATCCCTCTTCCCTCCTTGGAGCCCAATCCATCATGTCAGTTGGATATACGTTCTTCCGTCTGTCTTACCCACAACAAAATCTATAAGAGGAAGAAGTCTAATGAACTAAATTTATCTTGCCTGCAATTGCCAATGAGTGAGGCAACAGTTTTAATGTTCACAGAATCTGGACCTATGTCTTTCCTAAAGATTCTACATGATTAGGGCAGAGTTCTTTCTAACATCCCTGAAATTGTTCATCTACTCAGATAAGGTGGTATATCTACACAGTCTAGGTCAGTGATCTTATGTTCACCCCCAAGGCTGCTCAAGAAATTCTTCAAAAAGGCATGCGGAAATATTGATCTCTCATATTGATTTTTAAAGTTATGAGGAAAATTAAATGTTTTTCATACTTAACACAAAGACGGACATTAACATAATTTATGGGTTTTAATGTCTAGATGTCATTTGTTTATTCTTTACCTAAAAGGTGACGCAAACCTTCATTCCAAAGGGCGAAACTAGTGATAATCTTGCTGGCACTGAATTCTCTTGTTTTCCATGGACATGTTCTGCTGAATGTGGGATCAATTCTAGAGAACAGCCTGAAGTCAAGCATACTCATCCTTTCACAGATACAAATAAGTAATCAGAAAAAAAAAATCTCCCCAGATATTCCAGTGACCTGTCTCTGTTGATTCAATCACATGAGAAACACTGCATGGCCAGTTGCCATCTCTTGGTTTTAGGTCAGTGGGATCTTTGTATCATCTGGTAGAAGGATTCATCCTTTCGGGTGGGGGACGACTTCTAAGATAGAAACCCAAGATTTTCAGTAAAGAAAAACCCAATTTCGCTAATGAATTACAGAAAGTAATTCCTCTCATCTCTACATTTGCTCATTGGTCTGTGCATTTCAGCTATGAGAAAAAAAACAATATGAGACCCAGTGTACTTCAGAAGAAACTACCCTGAAGTACTTTATCCATGAATCGACTTCCCTGCCCACCTTTTCTGGAGTAGCTAATTCTACTCCAGAGTCTTCAATATTCATTCTGATATTTCTTAGGCCCAACTACTTTGAATGATAGGATATAGAGTAAAACCAGGGAATATCACAGGCATACGTGATTTTCTGTATCAGATCACGGAAAATTAGTCCCTAGTCAGAAAGAGAACAGTGTAGATTACTATGACAGTGAGTAAAGTCCACGTAGTGGTGGCAGTACAACATTACAAACAGGCAAAACAACCCCAAGTATATTCTGGAAAAATCCAATGACTGTTCACGATGTAGGAAATTCTGCGCCACCCTGATATCAGGTGGCAAACTTCTTCTCGGGCAAAGATGCCGCTGGTGCCCTGGCTAATTAGCTACTCGTTAGAAAACGCTGATGTGCTAAAAGAAAAAAAAAAATGATTTGGGGATCATAAAGAAACTCTGTGATGTATTCATTCTTGAACCCATTGAACAAGAATGGGTGAAGAATGGCAGGGCTAGGAGGATGACCAATAACCACAGATCAGGTCACCTTGACCAGCTGGTTATTGAGAGTCTCCTCTGTAATGGTTGTCCTTTGTGAATCATTCATAGGAAACATAAGTCCTCAAACATTCTGTTTATTCTGATGGTTTCTTCCAAACCTCTTCCTCAGACTTCCTTAGTCCTTCTAAATTATTGACCATCTAGCCAAACTATTAGACTATAGTTACAAATCAGTAGAGGTCCACGTGTTTGCCATGTCTTCTTCAGAGAAAGTAAACAACCATAAGATACTTCTGAGGTAGGCAGAATTCTGAGAATGAACGCTAATGATTCTCATTCACTTTTATTCATGTCACTTTTAAGTGTAAGTGTGTTTTATGACAATGATGAGTTATTGCCCTTATGACCGAGCAAGTGGATGTGACTTTTCTAAGGCAGAGTCTTTATTCCTGTTGGTGGAGCAAAGAGAAGACTGGGGAAGCTATAAGGGTGAAAGCCACTGCTGGCTTTGAGGGTGGACCATAGCAGAAGAAGGATATGAGGTGGGGACTATAGGGACAAAATGAGGTTGCTTGACCAAAATGCTGGCTTGTTGCAAACATTGGATTCTGCTAACAAACAATGATAATCCAAGAGGAGTCTTTTCAAAGCTGCCAAATAAGAGCCCACTCACATGCACAAATCAAACTGGTTTTTGCAGAGGAATTTTAACCCAGCAACATTGTTGCTCTGACCAAGCATCCAAAGACCTTCTAGGTATATGTGATCTGGCGGGAATACAGACACACCCTTAGTACACATCTTTAATGCCAAACAATGAAGGTAAGGTTAGTTTTTAGAAAGAAGAAGCCATGTTTAAAAGTGACATCTAATTGAGGGGCAGACAAAGTGATGAATCAGAAAAAGATTTGACAGAATGAGTCAGAGATAGAATACACCCAACTTTCACAAGAACAGGATGGGAAAGAGAGGCTACTTAAGAACAATGCAGTGGTAGAGAGGAAAGTTTTCTTACTGAGAGTTTTTTTTTTTCCGACCAAGTTTTTGTCTTTTAATTTTGGCTGTTTTACCAGACATGTTTTACAGAGATAAGATGCAGAGAGAACAAACTAGACACAGGAAAACACAGAACAAGCCAAAGAATGAGAAGGAACCAGAAGATTAAAACATATTGCCAGAGCAATTCAGCCAGAATCCAAGAAGAGGCAGTTTGAATCAGTCAGCTTGGAGAGGAGTTTGGGCCAGAACAGCTGAACTGAATCAGCCAGTGAGAGTTCAGAAAGAACTAGAAAGGCTTGGTAACAGCTTCCATCTCATTCCCTCATCTGAGGAAATGAAAACAACACTTACATACTTTTGCCTTGGAAGAACTTACACAAGCTTACTGGACTTCTGAGAACTGTGAAACAACAAATAGGGGCATTTTAAGCTGCAAAGCTCGTGGTAATTGGTTAGGTAAAAATAAGAAATGAACGTGGTTTCTAAATGGGGATATAACGCTGCAGGCTTCTTAGTCCAGAAAGTACTAGAATTGCATTCCAGTTGTTTTGTCTCAGTCAAGTTATCATCAGTAGCTCCCAGAGTTCCTGAGATAGTGGAAAAGGATGAGTTATGTAGAGTTGCCAGGGCTTTCAAAACAAAATACTCTTGACTTAAATAACAAACATCAAAATATTTGGAAGTTCTAGGGACTTGAAATTCAAGATCAAGGCATTGGCAAGATTGATTTTGCTAGGGCTTCTCCCCTTGAATTATGAATTTTGCATCCTTTCTTATCTTTCACTTGATCCTTCTGTGTATCATATTCCCGGTGCTTTTTATGTAGCTGTACATCCTCCCCTTTTAAAGATTCCAGACAGATAGGGTAAGGGCCCACTCTGATATTCAATTTTAATCAGCTCTCTAGAGCTTGTGTCTCTTCAGAGTCCTATCCTGAAGTAGTAAGAGTAAGGGTTCTTACATATGGATCTGAGCAACACAATTAAGTTCATATCAACATACTATGAGGTTTGAAGCCACCTGCTCCTGAGGTGCACCTGTGCCTTTTGGACCTGCTTGAAGCTGGTATACTTTTTGGAAGGCGATGACACACTTATAACGTGATGGGTTTGTGGGTGGGAAAACCTCCAGCCAATGCCAGGCATCCTATTATCCAGAGAGATTTGGTGTCAGGCAAGTGTTCAGATTCTGTAAAAATGAGTAAAGAGACAAGACCTACTCTTCAAAAAGAAACCAGTCTTCTGTAGAGCAGTAGGCTTTGCTTTAGCATCCTTGGGATCTGTGATGTGATCTCTCTATCAGGGTGTCTTTGAGACGTTATGTATCACTCCTGTTAGTTTTAAAAACAGAATTCATGTTAGCATGACCATGCAAGGAGTTTACAGGAAAGCTGTATCCTGCTGAAGGGCTTTATGTGATTCTGAATCCCTTAAAAAAATGATGGCCTCATGCGAATGAGTTAGACAACATAAGCAGGCATCAAATGGTGTTTTATAGAACTCCAAGAAGTTCACTCAACATTGTATCTCTGCTATACAGATAATTTGTACAAAATTAAGAATTATGGCCTTCGTATATTTATATATTTTCAAAGGCCAGCATAGAAGTACATTAGTATACTCAGTCTTTGTATTAAAAGGTAATATTATGAACGAGGGGGTAGAAATATTATAAGAGCCGGAAGATCAGGGAATCTATTATAAGGCTGTCTCCTAGTAGTCTCAGAAGCTATACCCATAAAGTCTCCCCAACATGAATGCCTAAATATGAACTGAACAAGGACAACTACAGTACACATGGCAAAATGAATAGGGGAAAAGCCATGAAGCCACAATCTTATAACACACACACACACACACACACACACACACACACACACACACCAAAAAACAAAACAAAAACAAACAAACAAAAAAGAAAACACAGACAACTAAGAAGCTGAGAAAATCAGTCTACTCTAGCAAAGAACAGGCCAAATGGTAGTCCAATACCAAATGGTCATCCCTAAATTCATGCATGCAGACAGCATTGTGCAGACTGAGCACATGACAATTAGGAATATTTTAGGGTGTACATTTAAGTATTCATGTAACAGCAATTGATGAGAAAGGATTCCCTGGATTTGGGAGAGAGCAGGGAGGGATGAAAGAGAATGGAAGCATGGTATACTTTTAGTCTCAAAAAGCAAAAGAAATAAAACAGATAATAAAGAAATGGTGTGTTATTCTGATAGATGCAGGCCTCCAGTGGAAAACAGAGCCTGGTGGCAGAAACCTGGTAGGCTGCAGTCTCCAGTGGCTACACCTTGGGGAGGGGGGCAGATTTGCATAACCATTTGTTCACCTGGTCACACAAGGGAAAAGTCACACAAGACCTAGGAAGAGACACAGGGTTCTACTTAGACCCTCTAGCAAACCGTTGAGCACAGTGCGGAGCTTGATTGAGCTTCTCTTCGCCTAGGGCAGTGAGAACACATGTAGACAGGAGGAAAACAGCCCCAGCTAGGAGCATCTAGGAACATTTAAGAGAATGGAATTGTTTAGAACTGAATCTTGTCTAGAATAGTTAGGTTTTTAAAATATTGTGACCATACCACCAGAATACTGAAAATAGAGTAGCCACTTATGTAATCAATTAGGTCTACCAGTTAATCATCAAGCACTTTCTATGATAGATAAAATTCCAAAATAGGCTTGATGGAAGTAGGAAAGCCTACGAAATAAAACCCTTGAGATTTTTCACTGAGCTTAGGCAATGTTATTGATGCACAAGAAAGAATAGGAAAATTTACCCCTTAAATTTTATTTTCCCCAACTGACAAAAAGAAAAAAACTGAAAGGAGGGTGTTGGTTTGAACATTTTTCTGCTTGTTTGTAAATATTTTTCCTCTTACATTATGAAAGATATAGCTTTTTGACATATATAAAAGAATTTCATGGCCTTATATTTTTCTGACATCAGAGTTTTATTCAAGCTAAAATTGTGAGAGCAATTCATATTGTGAGCCTATAGATAGATGTCTTCATTATTTATCAAGTTTGGCCAGAGAGAGACAGAGTCAGGAATAAATGGGTCAGACTTCCAAGAATGTGGCATCTAGAATAATGATTATGTGACCCCTCAAAATTTCCAAAGAGTTCAAGGGATATAGCCCCAGGAATATTTTTTAGATCAGAAGCATTTGTATATCCATACATATAAATCACTTGCAGAGATATGTTCCTGTTTGGCCTCTGCTCCATCCCATTCATCACAAAGCAAGCCTGCCAATTGCTCCCCAGATGTTCTCACCCTGACCCAGAAGTGCCCCCTTTGCTGGGAGGCAGCAGCAAATGAATCTCTTCCATCCCTGGCATTTCCAGAGTGTGTTTCCAGAATGATTGACTGGGCTGCTGGCTCTTCAGTTAGTCCCACTCCTATACCTAACCCAGAGAAGATGCTCCACTGCAGAAGAAAACAAATGTGAGTGGTGCTTTGAGCATTTACCAGGGAGAGAAAACTGGATTTCTTTTCTCTTTTTTTCATTAATGAAAGCCAAAGCAGATGACATCTTCCTTCCAAAGATGAAATTAGGAATTACAGAGTGTCCTGAGTATGTTTATCCACGCTTACAAGTACAAAGATTCTCAGGGTTAAGGTTATAAAAGAATGACGTGTATAAACCTGTTTAAAATGTGACTCCTGAGACGCCTTTCTAAAAAACTCAGTTCTGCACCAATGTGGTAGGATCCATGTATTAACAGTGATATTCAGGACTGCAGGTAAGAATCTGATATATGTGCTTCTTAGACTCATTTCAAGTGATTTTTTAAGTCTTAGCAGGGTCTGTGAGACAAACTGGAAAGCTAAGACTGGAAAAAAAGACTGGAAGCAAAGGTTCAAAATCCAGTGCTAGATACTTCTGTGACTGTAGTCCCTGCAGTCACTCACTAGAACCATCACATTTCCAGGCTTTTTTCCACTTAAAATATTTAGATATGGTGATCCTTGATTATAATCTTCAGTCCATGTTTTCTTCATGTCATCTTTCTGGCAACTGTTTTCCACTGATGCAGCCAACACCACCGAAGTGAATTTGACTATGTTTCTTCATCTTTCCAAATCTTGTTATTAAATATTAATGCCTCCCTGTTTACTTTGTGGGGATAAAGGCAAACTAAAATGATACTAGGAATATAGGATCAACTAAGTGCAGTGCAGTTATAATATCTCATTCCTCCCAAGCCATAAGATAGAGCCTGGGACATAGAGAAGCATTGGTCTCAGAAACATCTGTTGAAAAATAGTCGATTCAGTTGAGTTCAAAAAAAGAGAGAACTCAGAAAATGGAAACAGCCAATACAAAAAGATGTTAATGAATTTTTCTTGTGCAAAAAGTGGAGAAACAGGTCAGTCACTGAAGGACTACATTCAGAGTGTGGATACTTGTGTGAATTATTCATAGCATATTTATGTGTTACCGGGAGGGATCCAGTAGAAACAAGATTGTAGAATAGAAGTGTGAAATTATAGGAAGCTGTCCTCAAGTAGAGGAGAGGGGGTAGAATTCAGAGCTGTGGGCTGGGACGGTAGCAATCTATCTATAGGGAAAGAATATTGCAGAGGTACAGCTGTGTGGGAGTGGACGGATTGTTGGCCAAGAAGGTGCAAGTTTTTTCTTGCTGATTTTATTTATCCAAGAAACCACCTAAGAATGAAGGAGAGTGTGTTGGCTGTTAGAGAAAACAAAAAACAAAAAAAACATTTATAGAAATGTTAACATTAAGAATGCACTAAAGGTTTAAAGTCACAGGTTTCAAGTGAAGCAATTGTAATCAATTGTGTATTTTTCCAGCCAAATCAGATGCTGGTTTCAGATGTTGAGGAGTGTGTGAGGCTTCTATTGCAGTGATGAAAACATCATGAACAAAGGCAGCCTTGGGAGGAAAGGGTTTATTTCACTTATGCTTCCTCACCTGGTCCATCATCAAAGGAAGTGAGGGCAGGAACATGGAGTCAGGCACTGAAGAAGAGGCAGAGCTGTTTACTGAGAGACCACGATCAGAATGCTGTTGACTGTCTCGCTCCTCCTGCCTTGTCCAGCTTGTTTTCTTATATACCCCAGGACTACTCAGGGGTAGCACCACCTTCAATGAGCTAGGTTCTCCCTCATCAATCTCAACCAATAAAATGCCCCACAGGCTTACCTACAGGCCAATCTCATGGAGACATTTTCATAGTTGAGGGTCTCTTCTTTCAGAAGACTGTGTCAAGTGAAAGAAAGAAAGAAAGAAAGAAAGAAAGAAAGAAAGAAAGAAAGAAAGAAAGAAAGAAAGAAAAACTGGCCAGAAAGAAAGAAAGAAAGAAAAACTGGCCAGAAAAATTGATTTCTTGTCAGCTTGAACATAAAGACATCACTATTCAACTACAAATTTTTCTTTTTCTTTTTCTTTTTCATCCCCAAGATGGCATAATAATATTAATATCACACTATAAAACATTCCAACTTTAAAAGTCCCAACAGTCTTTAAAACTTCTAACAGTCTTGAAAAATTCTAAAGAGATTAAAAGTTTAATCTCTTTAAATCATCTCAAGTCTCTTTTAAAGCTCAAAGTTTTGCTAAAACACCCCAAATCTCTCCAAAATATCCAGTCTTTCAAAAATATTCAAAGTCTCCTAACTGTGGGCTCCTATAAAATAAAATAAAACTGAGTTACATAATTTCTTATTTCAAAAAGAAAGAGCCAGGACACAGTTACAATGAAATCAAAGCCCAATGAAGCCCAACCATATTTAAAGCTCAATGTTTGACACCTTGAATTCATGCATGATCTTTTGGGCTCCATCTCTCCAGCTCTGCCATTGACAGCACACACAGACTGAATGCAGGCTGAACGCAGGCCAGTCTGACTCCACTCTACAGCTGTTGCTGTCCTGGAAGGTCATCCCATGGTACTGAAATCTCCGAAATGCTTGGGCATCTTCACCAATAGCCTTTCCTGACCTCTTTTCAGGTACTTTGACCCTGCCATACGGTGCTGAGCCTCAGCTCTTCTCTGTGGCTCTTTTAGTCCCGAGACTATCCTACAATTAAGACTGTAACTTCACCAGTGGTCCCTCCTGGCCTCTTACTATGCCAAGTCTTGGCTGTTCTCCATGACCCCTTCATGCCTCCAGGGCTAATTCCATACCTGGGAGACTCTGATATATTACCAAGTTCAGGGTTGGTCCAACTGGACCACAGCTCCTGAGTACTGACTCTGCAGAAACACTCCCCAGAAAATTTTACCTCAAGATGCTTGTCTCTTCTCAATCACCACTAATTTCTCAGCTCCAGCTAGCCAGCATCACTCATCCCATAAAGCAAAGTTTCACAGCTTATTCTTCAGCCCCAGCTAAGCAGAGCCACAGATTCTTAATGCAAAACCTCACTCAAATGGCCTGGTAGAGACTCTACTTCCCTCTGAAGTTTCACAAGCCAGACTGCCATCATCGGCACTGCTCTCAGTTTTACCTTCTAAATCCCCACAGAACCTCGCTAAATTCTGAACACGGTGACCTTCCTAACCCAAAGTTCCATAATCCTATCAAAAACATGGTCAGATCTGTCACAGCAATATCCTACAAACCTGGTACCAGTTTCTGACTTAAATAGGGTTTTTATTGCTATGAAAAAGATACCATGACCAAAAACAATGTGGGGAGGAATGGGTTTATTTCATCTTCCAGTTGTAGTCCATTGTGAAGGGAATTCAGAGCAGGAACTCAAGCAGAAACTCAAGACCTGGAAGCAGGAACTGAAGCAGAAGCACAAGGAATGCTCCTTACTGGCTTGCTCCTCATAGCTTGCTCAATATGAACGCTTACATATCTTAGGACCACCTGCGCAGATGTGGCACTGTCTACCCTGGGGTGGTCCTCCCCTAGTCAATCACTAGTCAAGAAAGTGCTCCCATGGGCCAGTCTGGTCAGGAGCTACTCTTCGTTGAGGTTTCCTCTTCCCAAATGACTTTATCTTGAGTCAAGTAGACATAAAACTAATGCATTAAGGAAGAACTAAACTGCCAGGATTTCTTTTAAACCCGTACAGAATGAACGGTGAGTGGGTCAGGGAGATGAGAGCATAATGCAATAACGTGATTACAATCATATTCAATATTACTGTCTTGGAGTTTCTATTGCTGCGGTGAAACACCATGACGAAAGAGTAACTTAGGAAGGAAAGAGCTTGTTTTGCTTACGTTTTCATACCACAATTCATCATCAAGGGCAGTCAGGGCAAGAAATCCAGAGGCAGGAGCTGATACAGACGCCTTGGTAGACTGCTGTTTATAGGACTGTTATTCATGCCTTCCTCAACCTGTTTTCTTAGAGAACCCAGAACCAACTGTCTAGGGGTAGTGCTACCCATCTTGGTCCTCTCTCATCAATTGTTACTTAAGAAAATGTCCTCCAAGGTCGCCAGCCTATATCCCATTTTATGAAAGCCATTTTCTGAATTGAGGTGCCCACCTTTCAGATGACCTTAGCTTGTGTCAAGTTATCACAAAACTAGCCAGGTCAGTTAGTAAAGACAACCAGTGGATTAATTATCTTGATAAAGAAGTTTCATTGCTATGTCATAACTGTAATTTTTTTTACTATTATGAATTTAATACAAATATCCGATATCTGATATGTGATCAGCAAAAGGGTCATAACCCGAGAACCTCTGTTTTAGAATGTTGCACAGTAAGGATGGAGAAACAGTTAGAAGTTCATGCGTTAATTTCATTTTTTCGTGATTAAAGACAGTGATGGGGATGATAGAGAAATAAATAAGAGGCTTCTGGCTCATGCTTCAAAGGCATACTCATGAGGGTAGTGACAGTCAGGGTAAATACATGGTTGTCAGGATGAGAACATCGTAAGTCCAAAAGACAACTCCAGTTCTAGTAACATATAGGTGCTTTCATATGGAAATAGGAGTTTTTATTTTTTAATAAAATACTAGAAGTTCCCTAACAGGGGCCCTAGTTCCACAGGCTAATGAATGGATAGGGCTGAAGCAGGCTGTCCCTTTTGTGATGGGCCACGTGGTCTTCATTATCCACAGTCCCTGCTGCGCCTTGTCTTCTTAGAGTAGCAATCCCCATTAGTCCTCACTCCCTTCACCACAGTAGTTACAATTGCAAAAAATAAATCTAATGAATAAGTACACGTTTTGTTATATTCTTCTTTCTTCCTATCTGACCCTGTCAGGCATTTGATTATAGACCCCTGTCCTGAATCTGACTGATAAATTTATCACAATTAAAATCTGAATTATCTCCCTATAGACCAAAAATTAAAGTCTCCTTTATGTGATAATCCTCTGACCTTGAAATCTCAATTAGACTTGACGGCACAGTAAGAAATAAGGCTCAAAATGATCAGGCAATCTAACTTTAGCTCCAGAAAATGTCTTTGCCTACAACTTAGGTGCTAGGAACAAACTATCCAACGGACACATCCCTCTAGCCAGCCTGAAGACAAACAAGGCTCCTGAGCAATCCCACAGTTCAAGGCCTCTTGCTATGGCTATTAACATTAGCTGCCAAGATTAAAACTCTTTGGAGACTTCCAATAATGGACAGCACAAAGCAAGAACTCTATCTGGTTTCTCCACCCTACACTGATGATCTCCATTGTTCAAAAGTAAAAATGGTAGGAAAGCAAAGAAAAAGCATCCAAGATCAAGGTCTTTTTAAAAGCCTCTCTGTGCTATGTGCATCAATCTTCCGGTTCTTGCCTGGTTACTCTGAATCATAGAAGGTTTCTGATCCCTTTAAAATTTGCATCGTTGGAAGCTTTCCTCCATAAAGAAGTTCTTGAGATTCAGCCAAACTTGAAGAATTTAGGTGAAACACTCAATAATCTTTACAGAGGAGAGATGGGTATTTCTAGGAGACACAAGTAGGAAGTTGACTTCTGGTTATAGTTAGGGTAATGGTGTTACTCACAGAAGAAATTCTTTGAAACTTAAGGTGATGGCACTCCTAATGAAAGGTATGAACAGGACTTCATTATGTGTAGCTCACTCAACAGAACTCCAAAATGTCATTCTGGGATCAGAAAGGAAAGACATAAAAAAGATTTGGCAGGAAGACATGAAAAAGATTTAACAGGGTTGACCCTTCTAGCAGGATTTTTCAAAGTGCTTTCTCCTTAACTCAATTCAGTGACAGGTTTTGAAAAATACACACTAACAAACTAATTTTTGTTTTTCATTTGATCCTGGTGAAAAGCTTGCAGAAATGGACAAGTGAGTTTTTCAGCAGAGTTTTATCCTGAAACTATCCATGGCCCTATCCTGTCCTCTCCCCCATTGCATCTCCTTCCTGCACACACCTCTCTCAAGTATAACCCATTCACAGTCTGGCATGATTAGAAATGCACTTGGTTGCTGGTTTGCCTGGCTGCTGTCGCATTTGAGAAGGGGTACTAACATTAGCACACCAGCTATGAGCATCAGTAGTCGGGTCTAGGATGGACAACCCTGCTTCATGTCCTGTAGAGAACAAATAGCTCTGAAGAGGAGCTCCGCAAACTGCTGAGGAGCTCAGGAAATTGCTGATTAAAAAAGAGAAGGTCCCAACTCGTTTCTTTCTTCGTTTTATTTTGGAGGCATGGTGGGGTTGGGAAGCTCCCTCCCTTAGATTTTCCTTCATTTCCTTATTATCATGCTTTAATCTAATACTGTTCTCATCCTACTCATGAAGCAGCATTTCTAAGTGTTGATGTACTGGCTTCCTGCAACTGCCACAGCTTGGCACAGCTTTCTGGAGAGCACAGGCAAAGCATTTTCCCTTGCTCTGCAGAAGAAAGTCTCCTCCCACAATGCAGAGAAGCCGTGGTATGAAAAGATGTGGAAAAAGTCGGCTTTCTACCATTTTTATACGTTTTCTCTGCAGATAGCCTCTCTGCTCACCCCAACTCTCCTCACCCTGACAGACTCTGTGTTACTTCAGGTTGGGATTTTAAAAGTCAGGTTTTGTTCTCCACCACACACCAAAAACCTGTCTTAGGGTTTTTTTTTTTTTTTTTTTTTGGTTTTTTGTTTGTTTGTTTTACCCCAATTTGTGCTGTGAATAACAACACATACTATTAAAGAGCTTAGAAACTTTTTCCTGGCCGTTTCCAGTTTTCAGGTATTTATATTTGTGGACATATATCAGCAATAAGAAAAGGGACGAAGATTCGCCAGAGGACTCCTGGGAAAATAAGTGTGCGTTTTCTTTCCTGGGTGAATTGATGCTGAAGGCTGCAGGATGACTCTTTTAAATATGCTAACTCTCTCCCATTGTGCTTATTAAAATCACCCAGCTACTTTTGTTTGTGTCTTTCCTTTTCCTTCAATGGAAAGCAAAGACACAAAGGACAAGCAAAGCCCTGACTTGCCCTTCATAAATATGGTCTATATAGCATCCCCTACAACTTAAAGATAGACCATTATTTTGGTGAGGCCTGTTATTGTTCATTAGCACAAAGAGTGTGTAATAAATATAATGAAAGACTGCTGGCTTTATCTTTGTCATCGAAAGCAGCTCTATGAATAACTGTGGGGATTTGTCTCCAAATGACTTATTTCCTTCCTTTCTAATAAATAACATGTAATTAGGGTAATATATTGTTTCCTAGTTACGTTGCCCATGTAGTGAAGGGGAAGCAAATGCACAATCTTAGAAATGAAAGAATAGTAGATAATTTTTATATTATCCCTTAACGTATTTAGACTCATTATGCATAAGTTAAACTGCTGGGAGGTCTAAGTACAAAGCAAGAGCCGAGGTTCTACATTTAATGAGTTTTTTTATTGCGCAGGGCATGAATTACTACTCTGATACTATAAAACTGCAGCAAGTGCTCTGCATCTCAGATGAGATTCTCTTTGAGGAATGCACTAGTCAGTGAACTGTCAGCAAAGGGATGGACTAATCTGATTTAGAAAGGATTAGGTTGGGAACTGTGCCTCTGAATGTCAAGGTAGCTACGTCTCTACAGAGGAGTGGAATGTTTAACTCTTCCTATCCAGGGCCACAAGTGTTAAGAGAGCCTGGTGAGACACAAGGGCACATCCATTACTGAGCATCAAGACAGAAACAAATTACACTGATGGCCTCAAGTCCCCAGAGAGAAATCCATCTTCAGACCATGTTACTAGCAAACTACCGCCAACTGTGCCCTAGAATTCAGAGCATTTTTCGGAGAGGGAGAGGTGTGGGGATACAGGGAAGCCATTGTGAATTGTCCAAGAAGAAGTAAAGGCACACAGCCACTCTGGTTTGCGACATTCCCTGCATCCCTAAGACATGTAAGACAGTTATATAGCTGAGTCTGCAGATGGCTGGACAAGGAAGAGGAGGACTAGGAACCATCTCAGGGTGTTGTGCAGAAGGCTGGGGAGACCTTGGGGTCAATTACTGTTGAAAGCTAGACTCACTGCAATAAAACACAAGTTGCTCCAGTGTAGTGTTTTATCTCTGAAGCTTGTAAGACAGAAAACCATGGGGGTCCCTCTTTGTTTAGTTCTACCTCTCCTCTTCTAGAAACCTGGGTTCCATTATGCTGGGCTCTTCATGCATGTGTGTGCTGTGTACTACATATGATATTATTTGGGGGAAAAAATCTTTTAGGTACTTCATGGCTTTGTTGTGAAGCTCATGGCATGGTCTTCTGAGTTGATGGTGGCAGAAGGACAAGTGACATTGATACAGTCTTGGAGTACTTTTGCACCTGGCTTTGACCCAAATTCTTCACATATTTTGACCCTAAAGCCTCCCTGAAGGCCAGGGATAATCTAGCCACCCTTCCTTATTCACAGCTGGAAAAACCAGGAACAGGAAACGCTGAGCTCTGCCTTTGTCCCACTCCTACGAAGTACAAGGTAAGAATTTGAACTTGGTATTCTAGCCAGAAAGCCCTTGGTTTTAAGTCACTCTGATGTCTACCTGCCGGTAACTCTCAAAATTAGCTGCCTGAGGAGTGTTGAACCCTATTGCTTTCCACAGGGGAAAACAAAAGGCAGCAGGCATTGTACCAATCATGTAAAACTCAAATTTGAGACAAAGGGTTACAGTTTCTTTCCTCTTATTCAGAAATGTAGAGTTATAGGCTAAAGATGTAAAGAATGGGCACTTGGAGGGCAAAAATTTGGCCTCAGGTATTTCTTGTCGGTCATACAGATGGAAGAATTAATTTTAAAAAGAAATCATTTCACAGGGAGCAGATGAGGAATTGAGTGAAGCTTTTTTTTTCTCCAAATTCCAAGTTTTTCCCATACCTCCCCAAAATGGAGAGTCTGCAGAGTTGATGAGGGCAGTCTGAGGTAAGCTGCTGAAACACCAGCCAGCTTTCTAAGCAAGTAAATTGGAAAACATAAAAAGGCATGTTGGAACACCTCCTTTAATAATACATGCAGGAAAAGTAATTTCTATTAATTAGAGTTTACATTATTAATAAAGTATTTAGAACTCTTACCTTAATTTAGGTGTTATGAGGAAATTAAAGTACTTCTAATTTCACCCAGAAAGTTGATGGCTGAATATTTAGAATAACAAGCAAGACATGGCAAGCTGCAAATACACAAGCCTGGGGTGATGGGAAAGGCACCAGGACTTGGAAGGTTCTGTGAGATGCCAAGTGGTGTAGGTGCTGTTTCCACCATGACCAGAAACACGTACAGGCTCCAGATGATCTGCTAGCACTTCCACTAAGTCAATTTCCCCATAATATCCCATGATGTCACTTCCAATAGTCTCCCCATATGGTCCCACACCACAAGTTCCCCAATTGAGGAGGGAGTTAGCATTTCCTTTTCCAGTCAGCTCCTTTCTGGGCAGAGCTCTTACTGATAAGGGCCATTTAATGCATACGGGGATTTGAGGAGTCCTTGGCACCCCACAATTTCTTTCACATTATTGCCTTGGGTTTCCCTTCTTTCTTTTGTTTGCTGCCATGACTCTTCCCTCATCCAAGTTGTTCTACATGTTCTTCAGATCCATCCTCATAAAGCACTAAAATCTGACACTGTAAACTCAAATTTCTTTGGTCTGGCATCTATGGGTGGTGCTATGCACACATATTCAAGCATACCCATACTGCTCTGTTTTAGCTCTGGTCGCCATTCTCTGGGGCTCCATCAAATGTACTTGGCCTTATCCCTGGGTCACATCCAGCTTTGACATCCCTGCTTTTTAGTGAAATGAAACCGACTTCATCCTCTGACCTTCCATTGTGCATATTGTCTCAATGGTAGGCTTTTCAATTAATAATGTATCATCATTTATTGTAACCATAGTTACTGTCATTATCCTGGTCTTTGCAACAGGGACATATTTTAGTGCTTGGCTTATACTGCTTTTTAAAATCCTCATAGAGCCTCATGATAGGAATCATTGTCTACTCCATTCTATAGACAAGGGGATTATGACACACAGAGGCTTGGTAACTTGGCTGATACCACAATGCTGCCCTGAATCAGGCTGTAAAACACACACAGCCAGACTAAGCAAGATTACCCTGCTCTTCTGATTTGAATTTTGTGTTATTTAGAGTGTTCACACATCACTGCCATGCACGCAAGGCTTTTGTCCAGCAGAGGAAAACATAAACTTCTGAAGTCTTCTTTTCTCACAGTGTTTGCCACACTTAGCACTGGGGGAGCAGGAGCTGCTGTTATACTACTACCATTCTCCCCATTGCCTTCATGAAGGGCTGCTTGATTTCATTACTTTTCAAGTTTACTCCTCTTCTTACAATCTTCTCTTAAAAATACAATTCCTCACACGCACCCTGGAAATGTGGATCTTTTCCCAATGCCTTTATGCAGACTCAGTGATTAGATCTGATGACAAAGAAAGAAGTAGCAGGAGAGATGATCAGCCTTGCACAAACAAGCAAAGATGATGTTGCCAGCACTGAAGGCAAGCCACCACATCCCATTATCCACCTGTCACTGCCCCTGCCTGGTGGCATAATATTCTTGGTTAGCTATACAACTGCTAATAGAAAACATTAATGAACGGTCATAAATATTAATGGGTGATGAATAGTCGCTGGCAGAGCCTTGTAAGGTTTCTCTTCTGACTGCCTTTATGCCTATTGAGAGCCTTTTGAAGATCACGGGACCAAGGGTAAGTAGTGCATATGGAGAGAATAATGTTCATTATCTTATTAAACCCTGATTTCTCACAAGGAGGTTAGGAGACAGCTGGCAAGTTTGAGTCCTCATTTGCAGATGGAGACTTGTTAACCCTACAGTAAGTCCATAATGCACCTTAAGTCCAAAAGGGAGCAAGTGGAGAGCTAAGAATGAGCCACAGCCTCTCCAGAATCCCTGTCACCTATTTGTAGTTATCAAACGAGGATATAGATGGCAGGGAAGCCGTTAAGGCTTCCAGGGTGAAACACCAGCACTTCATGTCTCCTGCTCCATTTATTCCTCATGTTTTTACCAAGTGTAATCAGCTTCATGTTATAATTTTATACGGAATTGAAACACAAATGAGTACTGTATTGTGGGGTTTTTAAAACATGCTTGTAAATATCATCTTGATTTATAAGGTCTTCATGGTTTCATGGGAAGGTAGCAATGAAATTGGTTCATGCTAGAGTTCCACTGGGGTCATTCTATCATCCAAGTTCCCCCTGAATCTGGTCTTTGGCATTTTGAAACACCAAATTCCCTTCCAGAGAGGGTAAGAATTCTCCAGGAAACTTGTGTTTTTATTGCATGCCTGCCTCTGAGCACTTTTCTTTGATGAATTACTTGTTTCAGGCCCTTTTCAGCGTAATTTCAGGCTGTCTAATTTCTGTTTGTCATCACATTTTCACTGTTTGAGACAGAACATGGTTTGCAAATGTTGTTTAGTAGCTGACCTTGTCCCTAGTGTTCTTTCCTTCTCAACCATCCTCTAAACCAATAGTTTTCAAACTGTGGGCTGTGACCCCTTTTGCAAACCTCTGTCTCCAAAAATATTTACATTACAAAACAGTAGCAAAATTACAGTGATTTCAAGGTTAGAGGTCAACACACGAGGAACTGTATTAAAGGGTTGCAGCATTAGGAATATTGAGAACCACTGTTCTAGACACAAACAGCTTCCAAAAGAATCCTTGGAATCACCAATCATGCTTTCTCCCCCTGGCCCTTGCCTCTGCTGTCCTGTCTGGGAAGCTTTCTCCAGATGGGTGTGGCCTTAATCTTTACTGTCCGTGACATGAACAATGTGCCCAAACTCTACCTTCCAACATAGGAGCCTAGAGCCAGAGTTGATATTATAAATGAACTCAAGACTGAAAATTAGAAAATCTTTTCAAATAGCTACTGGTATTTCCATCTTGCCCCACCCTCATGCTGCACCGTTTTCGTATATGTCTCTCCATTTGCCTTTCTCCTTTGCTGTTTCTGTTGGTTCCATGATTCTCAAGAATGGGCCCTCACTATGCCATCTATTATTTACAAAACTTTGAGGACAATACAATTTTATTTTTACAAAATGGAGATAAATGACACAGTGAAGAGAGTGTCACTGTTAAAGCCAAGTCAATATACCAAGCCTGGTGCACTGACTGCCCAGCAAATACAGAAAAACACAACAGGCTTCTCTGGTTCTTTTTAATGCATAGCAACTCAAATACTTTCAAACCCTCAACCCATCTTACATTCAGTCATCTTTGGTGACCCAAATCCTGAAGACAAAGCTTAGCATGAGAAGAACCTGTCCACTTTGTCTGAGTCACACCCGGCCTCCTGGAGGAAGGTGGAGAAGCACAGCCAGTCACACAACCTATCTTGACGACGTATTGCTGTTTGTTACAAAGAACAATGGAGTGGCCACAAAGACAGCTCACAGTAGAGGACAGTGGAATTGTCTCTGAAAAGCTGAAGGGTAACTAAATAAACAGCAGCAAATGACGAAGACAAGGGACATTTCCAAGACCCGGAAGTAGAGTGTGATAGCTGAGAGTGAGGTCAGGGTGTGCACTAAACCTGAAAGTGGGGCTCACTTGGAATGACCGAGTCAGAGACGCTCTGATGTATGTATGACCTACAAGGTGATTCCAGGAAGGTGATCCAGGAGCAAAGCTGGGAGTTTTTTATAATAAAATGTATGTGGGGACAAGGAGAGAAAGCCACTGAATGCACCAGGTAGGGTATCAGTATATAACTTGCCTTCCTGAAAAATCGTTATGAGTGCAGAAGAGAGAAGGATGAGTGTGCTGAGGCTAAACGGTTTCTGGGCACGAGAGGATGAAAGAGGGAGTGTCCATGGAGAAAAATGAAGGCCACAGGCCTCATGAAACCCACCAGGGAATTTTTCTGTGATGTTTGTGACTAGCGCTCTCTCCTGTGTCTTCCACAGCCCCAGAAGGTCTCTGCCTCAATATCCCCACCCCCTTCCTCCATTTTTTCCTCTCTTTCTTTTTAAACATGGATAACTCAGGCTGGCCTCAAGCTCACAGTCTTTCTGCCTGTGCCTCCAAGTGCTAAGTTTAGAGGCCTGTGCTATGGTATTGCTCAACTTCTATGTTAACGCAAGGCCCTAAAGAAACATTCAGGAACTAATGTGAGTGAATCAAACACTGTGTGTTACAGTCAATTAAGTTTGGCAAATTGTATTTGTCTTGGTTCTGGGTGGCAGCATCTATAATTTTGTTTCCTGGAAGTTTCTTGTGTGCATATGGAACTGATAGAAACCAGTTTGTACTACGTGTTCTATGCCTCTCAGTGCTGCTTCTCTCAGTTCTTCTGTATTCGTCCACCTTCGCTTAAAATGTTGTGCTTTTGGGCTGCCTCTGTCATGAACTCAGTTGACTGCTCTTTGATCACTTGCTCCTGATGAGGTAGCCTTGCCAGGCCACCAGGGAAGTGGGTCATGGAGTCCTGATGAGATTTAACAAGCTATGGGCAGATGGCAATAGTGGAGAACTCGCCCTTTCAGTGGACTAGGGGAAGGGGATGGTGGGAAGAGGGAGAGAGGGTGGGTCTGGGGAGAGCTGACAGAGGGGGCTTCAATTGGGATATATAATAAATAAATTGTGAAGAAAAAAAATAAAATTTTTAAAAAGTTAGTATTTTCCCCTAAAAAAAAAATTCTGCTTTTAATCCAGATACATAAAGAATAGCCTGGGGTCCAGCTTTCCTACCCAAAGGCTGGGTAGCAGCCAAGAGGGACCAGTGTGAGCTTTTGGAAAGCATGTTAGAGCATTTGCCAGGCAAGAGACATGCCTGTGCTTTTTGATCCTCTCCTGATTTAGTTCATGGACGTAATACCTAGCATCCCCTGATGTACGGATCAAAGTGATATAGAGAGCAGAGCTAGACGATATCAGTTACCTTTCAGCTTAACCTAATTTGCTTTTTATTAAAACAGAGCCTCGCAGGCCTTCTGCCCAACCATTAATGGTTTTTAAGAGTTGTTCTCGTAGAAGAGACAAAGTCTGAATCCCGTGTTTTTGTCCTGGCTTTTTCAATGTTGACACTTCAGTTCAATGCATGCCAAGATGTACCTATCCCTTCAAACCAGTTTTGGTGAAATTGGATGTAATCTACATCTTAAAGCATTAAAGGCAAATAAACTTCTTCAGATTTAATGCCTCTCACTGAGCCTTAAAATAGTGGTATAGCTCATCACTTGATTCCTGTCCAATGTGGTTTGTTTGTTTGTTTGTTTGTTTGTTTATTTATTTATTTATTTATTTATTTATTTATTATAATTTATTCACTTTCTATCCCCGCTGCAGCCCCCTCCCTCGTCTCCTCCGAGTCCCACTCACTCTCCCTCTTCTCCCCCTATGCCCTTTCCCTAGTCCACTGATAGCAGAGGTCCTCTTCTCTTTCTTTTTTTTTAAAGATTATTTTTTAAAAATATTTTTCTTCATAATTTATTCATTATATATCTCAATTGTAGCCCCCTCCCTCAACTTCCCCAATCCCACCCTCCATTCCTCTTCTCTTCACCCTCTTCCCCTAGTCCACTGAAAGAGGGAGTTCCCCACTATTGCCATCTGCCCATAGCTTGTTAAGTCTCATCAGGACTGTTTGCATCCTCTTCCTCCATGGCCTGGCAAGGCTGCATCATCTGGGGTGAGTGATCAGAGAGCAATCAACTGAGTTCATGATAGAGGCAGCCCCTGCTCCCCTCACTCAGAGATCCACATGGAGACTGAGCTGCCCTGCTGATTGGCCACATTTAAGCTAAGAAGGGGGCTAGGTCCTCTCCATGCATGGTGTTCTGTTGGTGCATCAGTCTCTAGAGGACCTCCAGGACTCAAATCTTTTAGTTTTGTTGGTCTCCTTGTGGGGCTCCTGTCCCCCCCCCATGTCCCTCTAACCCCACCCCTCTCTTCGTCCATAAGACTCCCTGTGCTCTGCCCCAAGTTTGTCCCTGAGTCTTTCAGAGGACGCCTATGGTAGGCTTCCATCATGTTTCCTCTCTTCTACTCCTTCTGGTGTCTATCCTCTTTGCCATTCTGAATGAGATTTAAGCATCCTCTCCAGGGTTTTCCTTAGTGTCTAGCTTCTTTAGGTCTGTAGAAAGCTGTCCTACATTATACGGCTAATATCTACTTATTAGTGAATGTATACAACTAGAAACAACCTAGATGCCCCTCAACAGAGGAATGGATACAAAAAATGTGGTACGTCTATACAATGGAATACTACTCGACTATTGAAAACAAGGAAATCATGAAATTTTCAGGCAAATAGATGGAACTGGAAGAGATCATCCTGAGTGAGGTAACCCAGAAATAGAAGCAGAAAGACAGGCATGGTATACATTCACTAATAAACGGATATTACCAATGTACTATCTTTGAATGGCATTTTAAAATTTTACCTCACTTTCTTTAACTCCAGCAACTTTTGAATTCCTAATATGATTGTTGTTTATTCTTGAGACCTGAGGAAAGTAGGTGACTGAGAATATGTTGGTGATTTATGCAGAAATAAAAAAGGTAGAATTTTGTGTTGGTTGTATGTATTTATAACCTGCTCCATCTTGCAAAAGATTACAAATATGTTGCAGAAAATCTGACACGTTATTAAACTATTAAATATCTCCATTTTAATATTATCATAAAAGTAATACACATATAAGCAGATAGCAGAAACTATTGAAAATTGCCATCAAGATACAAGAGCAAATTAAAAAAAGAAAGAACATCACTACAAGATGATTAAATGCCACAAGGAAGAGGTGAAACTCTTATCAACCTCTCTGTGTCAGAGCTTTCTGGTTGGCAATACTCATAGTTCACACTGCATCCTGCTCCAGCATAATTGGGATCTGAGTATATCTCTGCTCTAACATTCTAGTAAGAGTGGGTTCCCTAGTAAGGGGAACAGGGGCTGTCTCTGACATGAACTCAGTGGCCTGCTCTCTGATCACCTCCCCCTGGGGATGCAGCCTTGCCAGGCCACAGAGGAAGAGGATGCAGCAAGCCCTGATGAGACCTGATAGGCTAAGATCAGATAGAAGGGGAGGAGGACCTCCCCTATCAGTGGACTAGGGAAAGCACATAGAGGGAGAAGAGGGGGGTGGGTGGGACTGGGAGGAGACAAAGGAGGGGGCTGCAGTGAGGATACAAAGTGAATAAGTTGTAATAAATATATAAATAATTAAAAAAAAAAGTGTGTGTAACTGGACTGCCCAAGCCCTTTAGCCCTGAGGGTGCAGAGATAGCCTTACTTTATCCAGTAATTAGAATCCAATTTTGTTCCTTCAAACCTCCCTTCCTGATGGGCTTATCAGTTCTATTAATGAAATCTTTGCTCCATCCCAAAGCCTTTTATCTCTTTGGGGTATTAGAGTAGTCTTATTCTGTTTCTTTAAGATTCAGTCCTCTTCTTAAAAGCTAAATTGCACGTTTAATTACTGTCACATTCTTTTTATGCAGCACCTTGGGTAGGCTGCAAGGAAGTCTTCTAGGACCAGACAGGCCGGAGGTGCTCTCTCATAGCTCCTCACCTCAGAGAGCTTAGCAGGCTACCAAATCCCTTCCTTGGTTGTTCTCAGCCAGCTGCTCCCTTGCCCTTGGTTGCTTAAGCTTCTCTAACTCTGGATGGTAGGTTTTATCTGTTTGAAAGGTGTATTTCTATGTTAGCCCCAAATTTTGCTTACTAATTGTCTGAAGGGCCTTTGCTGACCATGCCCCGCACAATCCCAGTGTGGTCTGTAATGTTAGAGTAACCCACTTTTCGTGTCTTTTGCCAGTTGCACAAAAAAAAAAAAAAAAAACAAAAACAAAAACAAAAAAAAACTATACAGACCATTCAATAATTAATCTAACAATAGATTTAAGTCATTGATTGAGTCAGCACTCTCATGAGCCAACCACTTCCCCAAAGCCCTACCTCTGAGGACTGTATTGGAATACAAGCCTCTTTGGGGACATATTTTATATCTAAACCATAGCCAACATGAAGGAGAAAACTCTAGAAAGTAGATATCTGAAGAAGTTAAGATACCTGATGTTTGAGTCTTGGAGCACTTTGGACAGTATGAATACTGAGGATTTTCTATTCACTACCTTACTTGTAATTATAATATCTTCAGCATCTGCACCTCCTTCATTTAAGACCTCCCTGACATATGACTAAAGCAATTGTATCTTATCTTGTACTCAGCGGAATTTCTGAATTACCTATCTCTAAGCAGGTCTACATACAAAATAAGCCTTCAATTATCACATGCTTTTCTTGAAAATAAGTACAAACAATTGCATTATCAGAGAATACAAGCTTGGAGAATCTCCCCATATAGCCAGCTTGTTAAAAAACGGTGTGCGACTGTGAGGATGCTGGAAGTGGAGCCTTCCTGTCGTCGCTAGAACCACAGCTTTTTTGAAAATAACAATAAATACTCAAAAATACCAAATCATTTTTTTTCTTGTACTTAATGTCAAATACCTAAAACATTTTCTTTACAATGAAGCACATATGAGTGAGACCTGAATTGATGAACCAACTTTGCAAAAATGACACGTTTTTGCTTTAAAGGGAATAGTTCGGCCTTCATAATTATTTTTCCTGTCTCTCTCTTTTTGGGTAGGTATAAATATGTTTATTCATTCTCTTTTTGCCATGTACACACACACACACACAAAGTACATAAACTAAATCCTTCATCTGAGGTCCTTGAATTTACTAGTACTTTTGTGTCTGTTGTCAGTGGAGTTGCTTCTGCCTTTAAAGTAACAATTTTCACTGGAGGAACAGGTGAATAAAATGAGAAAATATCTAAATAAAAATATATAAGGCTAAAGTGACTTTTTCTCATGGGGACTTCCTTCATGTCAATTGAACGCTTATCCACCCATGTTTGTCTTTGGGAGCAACCCAGTTAATCAAGGAAACTGCATCCTCAAACCAAACTGTATCTACATGGCAGCCACTGATGCAATGGAATGGTGAGACATTGCCTTTTTATAAGCTGTATTGGAAAGCCTTGGGGTCCAGTAGGGAAGATGGTTCAACCTGCCAGAAGGTATGAGCCATTTATCATACGATCCAGCTGTCTGATGGGGAGTCAGGAACCTGGAGAATGCTGGCTGTGAGACTGAGGGTCAGTGCCCGATAGACATCAACACATGCAGAAGCAGGAAGGAGGCGGCTCTTGCTGTGTTGGTTGTCTTACATTACCCTGAAGGACGGACAACTGAATGAACCCATAGCTGATGACAAGTTTGGCGCGTTCTGAAGGCGTGACAGGAAAAGCATTAAAACAGCCTGATAGTTTTATTATATATGTGCGTTAATCTTGCCCTCTGAATGAGAAATAAGAGCAGGAGACACTGCTTTGGGGTTATACCAATTCCTCGGTGAGAAAACAGCACACAAATTTCATTTGCCTGTCAGAGGTTCCTGTGAAGGCTACCACACTAGAAACAGAGAATGAGAAATGTAAGATAAATTGGGCTGGAAGATGCCCTGTCAGGTACATTAACTGTTGCTGTGTTTTAATGCCTCAGAGTGACTCCGTTAGTCTCCTTTCTTCAGCATTGTTTTTTCAGGGGAATAACTTTTTAAAAATTACACTTAATCCTTGATTACATTTGGTGAAACAGTCTCTGCTTAAACGTGGGTTCGCTTGTGTAGAATTAAAGCATCCAGCACATCCCTCTAATAGCGAGCAGGAGTGTAGCCACGGCCTTGCTAGGCGTAACTTTACTAGGGAGATCACATGCCAGTACTGAATTTACCAAATTACCAAGTCGCCAAATTACTTCCGACTATCTAACAAATTCCAGGTACAAGGTACACAAAACCAGACACAAGGTAGACACAAATATAAGGTTCGATATACTTTTATTTTTGTCCTAAAAAAAAATTATTAATGAAGAGATAATGTAGAGCTTCGTCCCTAAAATCCAAAATCCCTGCCTTTAATGCTGTGTATAGACTTGCCAGCAGTGTGAATCTGGGAGCGCCGCTGGGGCTCTGTCAGTATCTTCTTCTAAGCAACTGCCGTGGCTAACATTTTCTGCTTCTTTGGGTAATCGCGGGGCTGAGGGAGGGCACACAGACCTTAGCAAAAGAGCAGTGTATAGGCAGCACCTCGCCACGTTCAGTTTTGTCGGCTGTTAAGACAGTGGCCCACGACTCAGAGGCTCCAGGTCCGTGGGCAAGAGAAAGCTGAAGTAAGGAGGTGCCGGGGTTGAGCTATCTTAAAATGTAAGGCTCGCCTGCCAGATGTGATGATCTTAAGGGCCTGGATATGTCAGCGCAACTTAACTAACTCAGTCAAGTAGTTCTATCCCTTGCCTAGAGCATAAAGAACAGAAGGAAAAAACCAAAAGAAAAAAAATGGGCTTTCCACATCTAATATAGAAATATCATTTCACAAAAGAGGAAATTACTATCCCAAGATCCAGGCTCTGCCCCAAAGCTCCACTTAAAGCACAATGATAATGATGACTCAGGCTGCCTCAGGGCTAAGAAGCATTGGCTAAGACTGTGGAAAGTTTAGAGCTTTCTAAAAGCAGCTAATGATCAGAAGTATTATCTTTCTGTAATAACTGAGAGTTGTCAAATTATCAAACTGGGGGAAATTTTCTTCTATACTTATTGAAAGCTATGATGGTAGGAAATTTTCAAATCAAAACACACAGCATTCAATTTATTCAAGAACTGTTTCCTGAGTAGCTATTATGTACCACAAACCATGCCAGGCTTTGTGAATATAAAATAAAAAGGACATTAATCCACGACCTGGAATTTTTCATTTTAGAAGGAAAAGCTTATTACTTGACTTAGCACCAGCTCGAATGGATGGTGACTGTTTGTGCAGCCAAGTTCCATTACACTCTATAAAGACCCAAGGGGAAAGATGGAAACCTCTCTAACCACATATAAAAGCAAAGAAAGAAATTGATCAAAGAAATAACTGACATATTTAATAATACACGAATAAAAACTCTGTATTGGGTTATGAAAAAAAGGTACTAAAACGCAGCGTAGCACAGATAGACTTTTCACTTTTGCCGATGAGATACACTTTCACCTAGAGTCAAACAGCCAAAGCTTCACAAACGTTACCTGAAAAAGATCTGCCTCACTAGCAATCAAATCAATGCAAATTGAAAGTGAAATGTTATTTTTGTCTGTCAAATTAGTGAAATAACATAAAAGATAGTCCCCTGTCCAGAGAAGGATGTGGTGGCGGGGATGTTTTCATACACTGCCGGCTGTCAGCAAATTGTACTGACCTTCCTGGAAAGGCCTGTGGCAATGCGCTGAGAGCCTGCAGCTGGGCCTCTTTGCTGCTGCGAGCTTTACTGTAAAAGTTTATCCCCAAGATAAACTTGTTGAGAAATTTGAGCAGGGATTAATACACCAACAGCTCCCAAAATTCTTAATAGTGAAGGTTGGAAATCTTAACTTAATCTTAAACATTAACACCCCAGTGAGAAGGAAATTAAATAAATTCTGATACACTCTAGTCCTATAATTTAATAATATCTGAAAACTGTTAAACATTTTAAAACAGCTCAGCTATCACACCCCCTTGAAAACTTGATGGTGATAGTGATTTTAGAGGAGAGCATGAAACAATATTTCAGGGGGAAAATAAATTATTCATAACTTAAGTCAAGGAAAATGTTTTTATTATTTGGACAAAACTGATTTCCTATATGGAAAACATAAAATAATTTAAGACACAGTTTTATTAATTAATAAGAAACTTAATGAGATTGTTGTTTATATGTCAAAACCAAACATTTTGGGGCAACTGACAGGACAATTAATTATTATTATATTTATTACTTCTGTTATTTATGATTATTTGTGTATGCATGTGAGAGAGAGAGAGGCATGGGGAAAGGTACATGCTGTGACATCATATGTTGGGGGAGTCCATTTAAAGCAGTATGTTTCCTCTTTCTATTGTGGGTTCAAAGAGTTAAACTCAGGCCATCAGGCTTGTATAGCAAGTGTCTTTACCCACTGAATCATCCTAATGGCCTTATATGTGGTTTTTTTTTTTTTTTTTCAGTTTACTTACTTTATATCCTAAGGGTCCCCTTCCCTCCTCTCTTCCCAGTCTCCCCCTTGTCCTCCTTTCCCCTTTCCCTTCTCCTTTCCCTCCAGAAAAGGGGAACCCCCTCCCCCCCATACCAACCCTTCCCAGAACATCAAGTCTCAACAGGACTGAGACATGTTCTCATCTGCCAAGGCCAGGCAGGGCAGCATTGCCAGGGGAAAGTGATCCAAAAGCAGGCAATAGAGTCTATGTTAAAAACAGCACGCCTCTCCACTCGCCAGGTACCCCATATAAAGAGAAAGACTTCCATTAGCCATATATGTGTAGGGGGCCTAGGTCCAGACCATTCATACTCCTTAGTTGATGTCTCAGTCTCTGTAAGCCCCCATGAAACTGGGTACCTGGTGAATAAGGGGGAGTTGTTTCTAACATGTGTAATTTTTTAAAGATGGTAACATGTGAGATATAGATATCAGATATCAAATACTAACAAGTTAGTCGTATATATGTACAAGTTTAAAAAAATTAGAAACCATACAATGAATGCATCAAGCAGGGCCTAAATAAACAAGGCAATATAGCTTGATTACACATAATGAGATTCCCTATTGGAGAAATATCAACATTTCCAAAATTAATTCATGACTTCAATAAAATCGGAACTAAAACTCCAACAAGAATTGAATTGACTGTGTACATAAAAACAAATGCAGAAGAATAACAAGACATTCTTGGAGTAGAAAAACAGCTGTTGTAGACAGAATCTTTGTGACTTGGGGTAGATGTGTCTAATATTATACTAAGGAAATGGTTCTAGATCTCAACACATCTGTCTCTCATTCTTTAACAAAGGTTAGAATAACAAACATCATTAAAGAACCACTGAAAATGCTATAAAGAGTTAAATAGGAGGATCTTTTTATGATAATAATACACCTTTGGTTTATTTTTGTCTCATCAATTTTTTTTCATTTATACCCTGAGATGTCACTTGGCATTTAGAAGGACTGAATCTCCAATGTACACAACAGCGCAGTTATTAAAGTTACATGCTAAGTGAAAGAAGCCTGACTCCAAAGACTGTGATCTGTGATCTGTGTGATTTTATCCAGGTGACTTTGGAAACGTAAAGCTATGAAACAGCAACATCAGGTGAATCAGAGGCTGGATGGAGTCAGAAGGTCACAAAATGGCACCAGGTCCTTTTCACTGTATGGAATTGGTCCACGTCTTGATCAGGATGGTGTTTATGTATATGTAGTGATTTGCCAAACCTCATAGGCTTATAACCCAAAAAGACTAAATTATGTTTATGGATATTATACCTCCATCAGTTTGACTTAATAAAAAGGTGGGGGGGTGTGTACAGAAGTTCCTTGGGAGACATTCTACCCTTCCACCATCCAGGACAGTGTTTGAGAAAAAACATCTACTCTACCATTCTCTTTATGGTGTAATTTTAATATTCTTTATTAATTCTTTGAGAGTTTTATACAATGTATTTTGAGCATATTTTTCACCCTCCTCCAAGTCCTCCCAGATCCACTCCCTTCCCTACCCACCCAACTTTGTGTCCTCATTATTTTAAAACTCACTGAGGTAATGTATGCTGCCTGTCTGCTTTTGGTATGTGAAAATCCACTTTCACATATGAAGGCCACACATTGAAATGAAACTGGCTTTCCCTCTCCAGTAGCTATCAGTTGCCAATATCTCCTAAGCTAGGGGTAGAGTTTCATGTCCACCTTCTCTCTCTATGTTGGGATTTTGTCTGGCTTAAACTAGGGCAGGTCTTGTGCATTCTGTCACAAGTGCTGTGAACTCACATGTGCAACTGCCCTACTGTGTGTAGAAAACATTCTTTCCTTGTAGTTACATCCACTGTCTCTAGCTCTGACAATTTTCCCGCTCCCTTTCCAAAGAGATCCCAGAGCCTTGGGATGAGGGGCTATTACACAGATGTCCCTTTTCAGTGTGAGCATGTCATAGTCTCTTTATCTCTGCACTTTGACCAGTTGTGGGTCTCTGTTTAACGGCCAACTGTTGAAACAAGAAGCTTCTTGATGAAGATCGAGAGACTTTGTGGTTAGGAGTTGGTTTAATACTATTTTCATTTAGCAGAATGTTAGTAGTACTTTTTCTCCTAGGGTCTATGATCTTTCTAGCCACAGGTTCTTGGCACTGAGGAGAGTGCCAAGTATGAGATTACCTGTGGATCAGGCCCTAAGGCCAACCAGAAAGTGGTTGATTGCATCCATGACATTTGTGCCACGGTTGCTCTAGTGCACAGATCTCACAAGGCCAGCCATTCATTACCTTAGCTCTTACTCTTCTCAGCTGGATAAGATTGATGATTATGTAGTCTCTCGTTTACAGATGTTATCTTTGAATCTTTAGACATGTTTTTTCACTTGGGATATCAATAGATGTCAGGAACTTAGTAAGGGTCCGCAGGGGTGGCTTTCAGTGAAGGAACAATAAAACAAAACACAGTGGTATCTATAAAAAAGTAAAGAGTAATAATAGAACAGGAAAGGTTAAGGGAGAGTAAGAGATGGAAAGGCAGAGTAGAGGAGGCATAACTAACAAATGATGACCTTTTGAAAAAGTCAGTGAAAACAAAACAAAAGTCAGGGAAAACTGCCACTGTAGAAGTTTCCTAAAACATATACATACACAGATATGGAAAAGACTTAAGATAGAATTACAGTGTCCATACTTGGCACCAAAGGCGAACAAGAAGCTAGGTAAAATGGATGGATCACTTCTTTTGGAGTTGTTGGCGAGTAAGAGTCCATAGACTCTCAAGCATTACAAACTGTCGCCATTGCTTTTGGTGATCCTTCAGAACTTGGCGATAAGACCCTGTTACTGAAATTTATCCCATACATGAGTCATACAACATGGGAAAATCCAGCTAATAGTGCAGAAAGTGTGTATTTTTAAAAGAAATTTTATTACATTGTGTGTGCACACACATGTACATGCATGTTTACACATGTTCATGGGCACACATACACAGGTGAGTGGAAATAAGTGTGAGCATGTGTGCATGTTCCTGACTGCATTCCTAGCAACTGTGCACATGCCACTGTTCACCAGGGTGGTCAGAGGATAATCTGAGGGAGTCAATTCTCTCCTCTATCAATTGGATACAACCTCAAAGAATATGTTTTACAAAGATACCATAAAAATTAATTTCTAGAATTTATTACAAAAGTTCTACCTGATGTCATTAAAAAAAAACCCAGCTTAAAAAAGAAAACAAGATCAACATTAGATAATTCAAAATTTAGTCTATAGCCACCAATGTATTAAAAAAAAAATGCCAAGACTCACAATCAGTCATGGAAATTAGCAAAATATCGTTTTACAGTTATCTCAGCTTAGCCAAAACTTTGAAAACTGGTAATACTGGATTTTTGGGAACAAGAGCAACTGAACCCAGTATTGTTGATGAGAATGCCAGCTGTGTTATAAATCCACAGAAGAACTCAGATCTTAAAGGACTAGAGTTGCTGAAGAGGAGTATGTGTGATGGTGGGGGGGTAGAGAATGTTCTGGGGAAAGGAATAGAAGAATGAAGGGAAGGGAAACCTAGAGAACCTGTACAGTTTTTACTCTTCTGTCTCTGGCTTCTGTTTTACCTGACACCTACATCTATGTGGCTGCAAATTAGAGGATTTCTTTATTGTCCAAGATTTATAGTATATATATATATACATATATATCCCACTTTTTTTTAATCCACTTATCCACTCATAAACAGACACACAGATTGACCCAATATCTTGGCTATTTTGAAGGATGATACAACTAAAATGAGGGTATAATATCTAGTCAACAAACTGATTTCCACTCCTTTGGTTAAACAAATAGAAGTACAATTGCTTGTAAGTCACTTTCACAAATATGTACTGTAATCTGAAATCCATTACATGTATATGTCTGAAAGACATTAAATATTTTTAATATACATGAATTATTTTATAAACTTATTTGTAGTGTTTGCATTTCAATACATCTATGTTCTATATCGGTGATGCAAACTGTTTTCTTTTCAAAATGTTCATTCATATTCTATTTTCACAGCCTCAAATTTGAAGCATTGAAACTTCTGGAGCAACCAAACTGAAAATAATTAAAATTATAATTAAAATTTGCAATGCAAAGCATTTCAACAAAGAATAAAACATCAGAAGTATACTTAAAAATCATCCAAATTAATAATCAACTGGTAGAAAAAGTGAGAATATCAACAAGAATATGAAAATATCCATTTCAATTTCATTAAAAAATCTTCAAGTGCTTATAAAAATACAAAAATATATTTAAACTCATCAAGACTCAGAGAATTGTGAGTTAAAATTACTGCTCATTATTTTTTAGTAATGATAACAATTTTAATAACTATAAACATATAGTGATTTCATGATATTTTAGTTGATAAAAATGAAATAGTTAATATCAGCTTTTGATTAGAGTATGATGATAAAAATACAGCATTTGCCAATGATAGAAGTATATACTACCTCAGTTTTTTGGAAACAAAATTTATAATTGCCTATTTAAATGTTGCATGATCCATGCACTATAATTTCTGATTAGTGTCTGAAGAAATTTTTTTACAAAAAGGAAAATATGACATCTATTAAGCTGATTTCTACATCAGGAATAGTAGTGTCAAAATAAATGAATATACAATATTATATAGCACAAACATCTAGTCTAAATATAAAGATATTATATAGCCTAATCAAATTGAATTATACTGCATGTATTTCATAAACTATTGTAAAAGAACTGAAAATAAATTATTTGATTCTGTGTGATGAAATGTAATATTCTCTATGATGTAGAAGTAGTAAAAAATATTTAACAGATTGATGATTACAATATACTTTAGCTATTATAACTTTTAGGGATATGATAGTTTTTCTGGGTATAGAATTCTAGTGTAATTCATGCCACTAGTATACTCAGTGGGAGATGTGGCCATTGCTGTTATTGTGGCTCAAAGGCTTCTTCATGACTAAGACTTTCAATGATTGCCCTCTCTCATCCCACCCCCAGTAACCTGAATAGCACCTATCAGAGCTAGACAGCAAAGAGAAAACTTCCTGGTCAATAACAACCTGATTTTTCCATTTCCTGTGACCGGTGCTTGTGGCATCTTCAGCAATAGAGTCTTATCATTGAATTCTGGTGGGCAGCCAAGAATAGTGTCAATAGCCTGTTTTGTTTTAGGGATGATACAGGCTACCTCTAGCAAGTGACATGAGGGGAAGGGTCCTACATCTGGCACTGGACTTTTCATTTCTCAATCTGTGGCTTCTGGGAAAAGCATTTTTCCCTAAGCGGAGCAATTTAAATAAAACTTTTAAAGTTGGCAAGCTTATAAAATATAAATTTCCATGTGGCCTTTTCTAAAAAAGTTACTGCTCCCTCCGCTTCCCTTTCTGCCCTAACTTCCAACCTTCTTCCCCATACTTCCCCTTCTCTTCTTATAGTCAAGGCTTATTTTTAATCTGGCCTGGAGGAGCATTTAACTAATATGAGAGTCACAATGCCTTTTCATAAGAAATTTAAAATATTCTTCCAGCTGATGATAAAAATATATTACACTACACTCTGACAGGGTGGATAGAGAGGGTGCACTAGAATATCTGTGCCTGTTCAGCTTGTGAGGATGACTGAAGAGAGTGGTGTGTCTGAGAGAGAAAAATACAACTACATGCAACACGAGCTGAAATAGTGTTTGGTATTACTACGCACAACAGCACAATCAGCAAGGAAAGTTGTCAAAATTCCCTGCTGCCCCCATTGGAAACCCAGCTGACGTATTTGCTATGATCAACCTGAGCTCCTGAAGCAGGAATCAATCAGAAGAACTGAGTAACTGTTTCTGAACAATGTTTTTCTAGCTATTTGACAACAATTATATTTATATACGATTCTCAAAAGGCAATATATTGTTATACATGAAGAACGTCTAAACTCTGGATGTATCCCCTTAGAGTAATTTCATACATTGCTGATTCTGTTTAGTCACAAATGACCAATAATGGTACATTCAGTCCAAAATACTTCACTGGGTTTGTAAATCCTGGCTAAAATCTTGAAAAAAAAATAATTAAGAATTGCCTTGGGGGCTGCAGAGAGGTGTTCATCAGTCAGACATGCCTGCTGCTATTTCAAAGAACTGGAGTTTCGTTTCCAACATCCATGGTCAATGAATCATAGCCCTCTGTAATACTAGCTCTGGGTGATCTGATGCCCTCTTCTGGCTTCTGTAGGTACTTGCACACATGTGCACACACACACACACACACACAGAGAGACAGAGAGACATAAATAATAAAATAAATCTTGAAAATACTTTTATCCTTGAAATATAAAAAAAAGTTAATTAGTATTAATTTGAATGTCACTTATAAATATTGCCTATGGTAGATGCTGCATTTTTGCCAGTTATTTAACATAAAAAAATATACTATACTAAATTATCATCAAATATGTGTTCCCAATTTTATCCAAATTTAATGTCCTCCCTAACTTTCTGCTATTGGGTTTGAAGGATGCACACCATATTATCTCCTTAGATTATTAGTCAGTTAGGCATCCAACCCACATTAAAGAGCCCAAAGCCTTCATGTTACTTTCCTCCCATCTATTTGACAGTGCCACACTATCAAAGTCAAATGCTGCTGAAGCACCTGTTCCTGAGAAGGAGATGAGGTGGCTCAAGAGTTTTAATATGACAATAGCACCTTAAATTAAGTCTCGATAGAGACAGTAAAATTAGTTCTCCTGTACTCATCACCATTTCCAAGTATAGCAGGCACTGGCATTTGGGATTACCTATATATTCTGTCCCACAAAAATTTTAGGCCAAGTAGGGACTAGGTCTAAAGGCTTGAGTGCATTCTCTGCTGAGACAGTGCCCCACTTTACCTGTTACCTCACCACTTCCCAGGTTCTCCCTCTCCAGTAGTAATCCATCTCATGTGTCTTCCCTATCTTACCTGTGTTTCCCATCTCCCATTGGTTATCCATCTCATAGTCTTTGTTATCTCATCTCTCTTCTCCATCTCACTAATGTTCCCCATCTCATCTGTCTTCCCCATCTTGCCTGTTTGTTCTCCATCTCCCCTGTGTTCTCCATCTTCCCTGTGGTCTCCATCTCATTTACATTCTTCCCCTATCACCCACGTGCTCCCCATCTCCCCTGTGATCCCCTCTCACCTATGTTCTCCCACCTTACTGCAGTTGCCCACATCATTTCTCAACTCAATTAAGATATATAAAAACCACTTCTTTTTTAATTATTTTATTTTATTTTTAATTACACTTTATTTATTTTGTATCTCCCCTCTAGTTCCCTCCCTCCTCCTCTCGTAGTCCCTCCCTTCCTCCCCCTTCTCCAAGCATGCCCTTCCCCAAGTCCACTGATAGGGGAGGTCTTCTTTTCCTTCCTTCTGATCCTAGTCTGTTAGGTCTCATCAGGAATAGCTGCATTGTCATCCTCTGTGGCCTGGTAAGGCTGCTCCCCACTCAGGGGGAGATGATCAAAGAGCAGGCCAATCAGTTCATGTCAGAAGCAGTCCCTGTTCCCATTACTATGGAACTCACTTGGACACTAAACTGCATGAGCTACATCTGTGCAGGGGTTCTAGGTTATCTCCATGCATGGTACTTGTTTGAAGTATGAGTCTCAGGAAAGACTCCTGTGTTCAAATTTTTTGGTTCTGTTGCTCTCCTTGTGGACCTCCTGTCCTCTCCAGATATTACTATTTCCCACTTCTTTCATAAGATTCCCTGCATTCTGCCCAAAGTTTAGCCATAAGTCTCAACATCTGCTTTGATAGTCTGCAGGGCAGAGCATTTCAGCAGCCCTCTGTGGGAGGCTTGTAACTTGTTTCCTGTTTTCTTCTTCTTCTGATGTCCATCCTCTTTGCCTTTCTAAATGGGGATTGAGCATTTTAGCAAGAGACCTCCCTCTAGATTAGATTTTTAGGTGTACAGATTGTAGTAGGTTTATCCTATATTATATGTGTATATGAGTGAGTATATACTGTGTGTGTCTTTCTGCTTCTGGGATAGCTCACTAAAAACCGTTTCTTGTTGCTCCTGTTAGGATGTTATTTGTATGTGTGTACTGGAAGAAGATGGTTGAAAAGTTAAATTGGAAAATCTTAATTTCAAAGTTTAACTTTACCAGTAATTTGGCTTCACCTTCCAGACAAGCATAGTTTTAGGGCTGCTCTCTTTGCTTTCTCATTTTGCATAAGGACTGCTCAGCTTTCTTTTGTGAAGGGTAGATTTTGTATAAGTGAAGCAAAGGTAGAACTGACAAAGTCTCCCAACTCCGTAAAGAAAATAGAGAAGGCAGAGTTGGGCAGTGTGATACTCACTGAAGGTGAAGCTTGTATCACTAATATTTTAGCCATTGGGTCACCCATTGTCTGAAAAAAATGCTGACATTTCTGGAGGATGGTTGAGTGAGACCATCTGTTTCATTTCTTGTTTTTTATAAATACTTTCATTATTGATTTATTCCTACTATTTTATGTCTATGTTTTTTTTTCCTTTGGTCATACCCTTCAGTCTGTCTTCATTCTAGAAATTGACCTATTGTGTGGTTAGGATAGCTCTCTGAGGTAATAGCTATATTGACAGATGTTTTCCATAATTGCAGAGACACAGACTGACTTCAACTCTTGTTAGTCCTTTTTGTTAATATTAATTGAGCAAGAACATGATTATAGTATTCAAAGTTCACTCTTTATATTTCAAAAGTAAAAATTGCAAAATTTCTGACTAATCAAAGTATTCAGAAGAGGGTTTTGTTAAAATAAGAGTCTAATGTGATTCAACTCTGGATTAAGAAAACTGTGTGTAAAGGTCACACCAGAGAAATCAAATCAGTTGTTATCTCTGGTTGGCCCAGTGTGGCTGGTTCCACTTTAAGTTTTGAGATCTCTCTTAATGGTAGTAGAGTTCTTTCACCAAAGCTTGAGACATAACCTAATATCACCTACTTACTGTTGTCACATTGCAGTGAATGTCACGCACATTTTCACCAATGACAGAATCACTCAAGTGGCATCTTTTGCTAGAAAAATAACTTATCATAGTTGTTCTGAAACAGTCAATTTACCTTAAGCTTCAACACCATAGCTGCAGTGACAGTGACGGTGCCCTTTTAGGTAGAAAATGCCATGGCATTTGGTCTAGCCATGGAGACATCACATGTGAATTCATCTCAAAGAAGAAATGATTAAATACTTCCTTCAGAAGAAAGAATAGAATTGAATTACTGCTCCCCAAAATGAAATTATGATCGATGAACTAATTAGACTCTGAAATTTCCTCAAGGAGAGATGAGGGAAGGGATGAAAAATTCACGTACACTACTCAAAAGAATAACTAAGTACTCATTGCAAACGAGCTGAGGGAGTGAGGGTAATGTTCAGATGAATAATTTGACAATATAAACCGTCATTGGAGGGTCTGCCATTAAACCATCATTAGAGCAGACTCTTGCTATTGAGCGCAATTTTTATGAAGAAAATAAATATTGTCAGTCACATTGAGAGATGGAATTGTGTAAGTCTCAAGACACAGTCTCAAGAGAGACTTATTATAATACTATTTTTAGAAAAAAAAAAAAAAGGAGGGGCAAGAAAAACCCACTGACTTCTTTCTTGGCCATCAGATAAGCCAAAGTGAAAGTCAGTGAGAACAAGTTCTACCTCAACAACTGTTTCCGAGTCTTGTTTAAACAATTATCTTAACTAAAATTTGGTAGGTATATTATTGACTATTATAGAAATTTTCCTAAAACATGATTAAGTTTGTCTGAAGATAATATAAAGTGAATGTATATAATTAATAGTTATACTTGGATGGTAAAAAAAAAAAATAGTGGAAGAAAATGTAGCAGTTTGGTCAATAGTTACAGCCTCATCAACCAAGCATTATGCCTTGCTGAAGATGAGATAAGAAAATTAGCAGACACTCTGATTAAATTCCTACAAATAGCATTTATCTTGATACAAAATTAAGTCTCAGAATCTTCTCCATAGTAAGCTATAATTATATGTCTATATCTATATCTATCTATCTATCTACTATCTATCTATGAGAGAGAGAACAAAGTGAAGTGAGATATTTCATAAGCTAATAAAATTACCCCTAATACAGACCCCATTAATTTACAACGCAGTGAAGGGCATCCGCTTCAGCAAAAGGTCCAATTCTCAAACACAAAATTATTACGGAGGTTCCTGTTTTCTTCAGTCTTAAAATCTTTATTTCCAATCTGCCAGCAAGTCCTTATACTACACTTGAAAATTGTGTTCTGTGTGAGTTTTCTCCCTCCATTTCCAACGCTGCAATGTGTAATCTGGCACCACCATCTTTTTCCTGAAGGACTGATGCAGTCATCCATCTCCATCAAGCCACGCTCTGAACAGTGGTCAGTTCTTGTGCTTTAGTTGTGCTTTACAGTTCTGGAGCATTTGTGTGCATACTTGTTTCTATTTCTCTAACTTGGCCTATGGGAGTGGTCTGGCCCATTCCCACCTTGCTGCTCACCCTCACACGTCTCTCCCCTCCATTTATTCTTCTCTTGTTCTTCTACAGTGCTCCCTTCCTCACCAACTCTAAGAGACTAACCTTCAATGTTTCTCTCCTTCTCCCTGTACCCCTCACCTCTGGCTTTTCAATCTGTTCACAGGCTATTTTCTTCTGATTTGGAGTGATTTCAAACCTCAGTGCTCAGGGAAAACTTCCTGTGACTATTCTCCCAAAGAGCTTTCTGGGTGTTGCCAAAGCCCAGTCTATTATCAGTTAATTAGCAGCCTGTGCTCCTCTACTCACTAAGCTGAAGCTCCACTGGTACAGGTAACTCATCTCGCTATTTGTGTCTTGCTTCATTTATACCAGGAAGACATTGATCTCCTAGACTCAAACTTGGGAAAGTACTATACCAGGTGGTGTGTCCAAGGGAACAAAGAAGGCTTAAGTTTCTATTCTATTCAGGGAAAAGAGACAAATGCACCATAAACTCCTAACAGCAAGAGGAGGCTATGATAGGCAAGTGTGAAGGGTGTGGATCTTTGGAGAAAAGGATCTTGAACATTAAGTGGAGTGAGAGAATCACAGAAACATCCAGAGAAGAGCAGACAAGATTTTTGCCAGCATTGTGTGCTCAAGCAAAGGAAGAGGCAAATGTGCTGTCTCATGAAGTGGAAGATTCTTGGTTTTTTTTTGAAAACTCAGTTATGTCACATGAGTATGTTTTTGTTTGGGTCTCAAACGTGGTATGTGGGAATGTTTTGCTCCCTCAGAAAACAGCCCCCCCCGAAAAGTCACGTGATGACAATCAGCTGAAAACTATCTATCTCATGCGAGGGGCATGGTTTTTGATAGCTGTAAAATATCCTCCTTGTGTGGACTGAGAAAGGATAAATAGAAGCCCACAGACAATGAGACAATGTTTCTGCATCTCTACACTTTCACATTGCTACTCTCTGCAATGGCTCACATTATTCTCTGGAATTTACAGAGATAAATGCTCCAGAGAACTTCTTCAGTTGCTTTGGCAGTACTGTGCCATTTGGGCAAAGTCAAGCCACTACGACTGAATCATCCTGCTGAGGAATGTTGCTGCGGCTGCTTTGCTGTTGGACTAGACAGCTGGTATCCTGATGACTGAGTTTGGTAATCCCCAAAGATCCCAGAGACCCTTATCACCAGGAAGTAGATAAAATAGATCTATAGCCCCTTTCCCTACTAATCTCCTACTTAAGGTTTCAGAAGTTGGAAGGGAGGTAAAGGCATTTAAGAACCTTAAATAGAGTAGGTGTTCGAAAAAAAATCTAAGCCTACAGTCTCAGGTATCTTACTTGCTGCCAATCTCAAAGCCTGACACAGGCTCTTCCCTCCTCAGCAATATTTACCATATTCAATAAACACATTTCCAATGGGTAGACCTAAAAAACACCCCCTCATGGTATTGTGAAAGAATAAGCATTTCTAGGTGTGGTTCTTAGGGTATGTTGTAAAAAAAAAAAAAAAAAAAAAAAAAAAAAAAAAAAAAAAAAAAAAAACGATGCATGGGTAAGTGAAAAATTTTAGTATAAAAATGCACAAAGGACACACAGGAGCAAATGCATATCATGGTATAGGTCCACTCGCAAAGGATATGGCCAAAGTAAAGACAGAGAGATTGGGACCACTCCAGAGAGTCCTCAGAAAAGAGAGCTCACTTGCCAAGTTCACTAGCATAGAGTCAAATAAGCATTTTCAGTTGTTATAAAAAGTCACAAGTCACACTGGTAACATTTATTATATTAACTGTAAGATTACCAGATCAATCAGCAAAATGACCTTTTGTGAATTGATTACTGTCCTTCCACACAATTAGTCTCCTATGTAATAGACTGAGTCTAAGGGTAACAGGAAAGGGCCATTTCTCTGTACGAGATAATTCAAGTGGATATGATCAGCAATTCATTCTTTAATGGAGAGTGCTTTCCTTCACACTTGTCTTAGTCACTGTTCTATTGCTGAGAAGGGACATTGTGATCGAGGCAACTCTTACGAAAGAACGCATTTAATTAAGGCCTTGTTTGTAATTTCAGAGGTTTAGATCATTATAACCATGGTGGGACTCATGGCAGCATACATGGCACTGGAGCAAGAGCTGAGAGCTGCACCTTGATCCACAGGCAGACTGAGGGTGGGGGGAAATGGATAGAGAGCAAGAGGGAGAGAAAGAGAGAAAGAGAGAAAGACTAGAGAGACTAGACCTGGCCCATGGGCTTTTGAGACGTTAAAGCAATCCTCAGTAGCACACTTTCTCCAACAAGGCCACACCTCCTTCTAATCCTTCTCAAATAGCACCACGCCCTGATGACTAAGCATTAAGCATTCAAATATATAAGCCTACCGGGGCCATTCTTATTCCAACCACAACAACATATTTTAAATCTCAAATTGCTATATGATCTCATCAACCCTCTTTCAATGTTATCAAACACCTCTACGCAAGGACACTCTGTTTCTACTACTCAGTTAGAACTAATTACTACCCAAACAACTGGCTGCTTTTCAACTATAACATTCATATTTTCTTATTGCATTCACATATTTCTTATTTCTAAGAGTCCACCCTCTGAGGTATCAATTTTTGGTAAAATCCCACTTGGTATAATGGATGCAAGATGCAAGTTAGTTCTTATTAATAACCCCATACTTTCCTTTCACATAGTTCCTGAGTTTTTTCAAAGAGGATCCAAGTCCTCTTTCTCATTTATTCATATTCCTCTGACTATTACATACAAAATCCCTATTGATTAGTTATTGGGATTCAATAGCACCAGTTACTGAAAGTACCTACTTTTAAAAGTACCTTCCTTTCATCTTTTGAAAATAATAAGCCAATAATCTGCTTCAGGGGTATTGTGGTTCTACAGCCTCCCCATATCTCACTTCACACCCCTACCAAAGGTGACTTAGAAGGGGGAAAGTGAACCTCTGGGTTAAAGGAACTAAACTTCCCCAAACACATCTCAAATTTTCAAACTCACAGGTAGAGTTTTTTCATATCTAGTTAAATATAGCTTACTACATATCACTTGTGTTTGTAAAATTTCTTTCCTTCTTTTTGCTGGAATTAAACACTAAGTCATAAAAAGGCATCACATTTTCCATACTTCTATAGAGAAATCCAATAATTCTTAGAACCTCAACTTTCTGTTCTTTAGCATCTTCTGAAGTCATCTCATTATAAATTAAATTTGTGACAAGATTCCACAATGAGGTTTTTACCCTAAAGAAAATGAAATGAAATGCCCCACAAGCATACTACTTTGAAATTTTATGCCATTTTGTTCCAGAAATATATGGTTTATAGTGTGTGTATATGCACGTGTGTGTGTGTGTGTGTGTGTGTGTGTGTGTGTGTGTGTGTGTTTGCACGTGCACATGCATGCCTGCCTTTATAATCTACTTTCCTGGTAAAAGCTGTTAACATTTCAGTTGGGCTGGATCCTCAATCCTTTCAACCATCTTCTGTAGACTCTTCTTCCTAGGCTTCTCTTGTAATGTCTTAGCCAGTTTCTAATTTGGAGACAGCACATCTGTCTCCAATTTTCTAAGGTTACAAATTATATTGCAACACATAATCTCTTGGTTCTAGACAGGAACCTAGGTATATATGTCATACGATCTCTCCCTTGAAAAAGTCCCAGCCATGTAGTATCAGCATGTCCAAAACTGCCAATTTTTAGATTTACTTTTCAAGGAATTCTAGATCTCTTCAATTTTTCCATTGTCATTCTTGGACCGAGTTCAACTTCACATTACTTTCTATTCAGAGAACAAGGCTCTCAGAATTCTACTTTACCAGAAGTTGCACAGGTTTTCCCAAATGATGTCTTCCAGATAGACACTACAATGACATTGTTAGCTTACACAATTACAACTTGAAGAATCAATACATTAAGCATTCCTACCAACTCCATTTATTCAAATCATCTTTTAAAAGTTCCACTTATAACCTGTGCAGAGACTTTATACTGGAATTTAAAGCATTTAAATGCACACTGATGTAAATTAGACAATTTAAAAATCCTTTTTCCAAACTAGCTTTCTGAAGCATTGGGAAGCCATTGATTTGTGAGTATTTCTTTTGTAGTCAATCATTTTACTGAACTCTCTCATTCACTATGATGTTTTTAGATAATCATTTAGTTTATATTTCCAACACTCTAATCATCTTCAAGCAATGATCATTCAAGATTTTTCTTTGTAGCTGTTTTTATCTTTTCTCTTTACAACAGAGTCATTCTTTAAAAGCAATAAAGAATTGGGTGCATTTGGGAATTTTAATTGAATATTTTAAAGTTTTTATTATCATATCATTATACTGTTGATTCAAAATATGTTCTCTACTAAGTTAAAAATGTTGTTACTTTTGATTCTCTAAAAGATTTGTATTCACGATGTATTTCAAACCTACAAAATGCTCTTACAGCCATCTGATGCAAATTTCCCTTTCTGCGTGTCAACATGTGACAATGAATGGATGATAGTTCTTGTTTCAAGCCATCAATTACATTTGTTAATAACTAGAGATTTTTACAACTGTAAACATGAGCAAAATGGTTGTCTAGTTTGTTTTTCTTTGTTTATGCTTCATTTTTTTTAGAGTTTTGTATTAGCTTTATAGTATTCCTATGAAATAGATAAAGATAAGTGTGTGTGTGTGTGTTTGTGCGTGCACACACTCCATCACTCTAAATCTACATCTGTTTTCTTGTTTTGTTTAGTTTTGTTTTGTTTTTTAAATTTTGAAGTATTTTTGTTTTGGTCTGATAGCATTAGTTGAAGAAGATTTAATGATACTTTTTAAAATAAAGTAATTTCTACAGTTTTATTTTACTGGGAATCAACTTTTAATTTCTGTTTTCTAAAAACTAATCCACATACAAAATGCTTCTTTTTAATTAATATCAATAGGTCATGACATTTTAATTTTTAATTGCCTTTATATCTAGGATCTATTTCCTGGGAAAGTAGTCTGCTCACACAGTGCTTCCTAAGTAATTATCACAAATTTTACATGCTTTCTTCATTTTCATTTTATTCCCGTATCTCTTTTTCTGCTCCTACATTCAGTTTTTTTTAATTTATTAAATAATTTTAATGGATTACTGCCAGAATGAGATCCAAGAATGGAACCAGGTGTGGAGATTTCTGAATGCTTGTGAGAAACTCCAAGAACACAAGACAAGAGTCTGTGATCTTGGTTTCTTCAAAACATGGAATGTTTTTGTGCTCCTCCCAGATGTAGCAATTTGGAATGATTTTATTTTAGATTATTCATTACAACTGGCTGTTGTTATTTATTTGCCTCTATGAAAATGTTTTTGTCTCATGCAATGCATCCACCAATGTATGGCTTGCAGATCCTTGACCCCAGCGTTGTCCCTTTCAGAACCATTAAACCACACATTTCTGTTTTGTAAGCCACCTGGATTGCGGTAATTTGTTATCACAGCTCCAGAGACTAAGACATTTCACTCTCAGACATCATGCTTATTTTTCTTGTGTACGTAAGCCTTAACAAACAGGATAATAATAATAAGGCTAGCAAGTGACATAGAATCAGAAACCCTGAATTGCTATGAAAACATAACTCCAGTAATGTTGTTTTACCACCTAGGTTCCTCAGTTAGCATTCAGATCAGAGTTCAGATAAATCAAGATTCAGGTCCACAGTGGAGAAGACGTTTGGGTACCTGCTTGTTATCCTGAGCTCAAAGTGCAGAGTAAAGCAAAGCAAAGCAAGGAGAACCAAGCCCTCACCTCCTATGTCACTCTCTCTTGCACGTTTCCCTCCATCCACCTTTCTCTCAGATGTTCACAATGACTCTGTGTTCCTGTTTCCCACTGTTGCGTGGTTGAAGTAAGCCAGAATTTTAGACGATCATAGCCAAGTGTGCGATTTTGGAGTGGGGTGTGTGTGTATTCACTTTTAAGAACACGATAGTATCAGTAGCTGCTTTGTAATTATGCTGTTTTGGCATGTATAAACGTATTATAACCATGAGTATGTAGTATTTCAAGGCCACATTTTTGTATTGTTCAGGTTTTAATAAACTTCATCTTTTTCATTACCTTTAACTTCTCAACCATTTTCTAAGAAATCTTGTGTGTTTTGTTTTATTTTTGTTGTATGTATATGAGTGTTTTGCCAGCATGTATGTCTGTGTGCCATGTGTGTGTCTGGTGCCTGTGGTGCTGAAGTAGTAGACATGGACACCATGAATAGATTTCTGAGAGCACAAACTGTATAGAATGTCTTTAATTTCATGGGTTTTTTTCCCCTGGTTAGTAAGCTCTTTATTTCACTTGAATATTCAAATGATTTTTTTCTTCCATAGTAATAGAAAAATTCATGACAATTCACTTAGTGTTGTGTATCAGTTATTAATATCACCTGCTATTTAGTGGGTTCTTCTCTTTTAAAATAATAAGCAAAGCAGCCCAGAAACCTTTTCTGTTCTAGCTCTAGATATTTCTTCTCTTCAGTATCCCTCTCATGCTGGGTGCCTATTATATCATTTCCCTGTCTCTAATCAATATCTTCCCTTCATTTTTCAGTATTTTTCCTGAGATACTTGAAAAAAAAAAATCTGTATTGTACTTCAAATCACTATATGTCATGTGTCAACTTACTGTCACATGACAAATGTCAGCTGCAGATTCCAGAGGTCTCAGCCGATGGTCTCTTAGCTCTGCTGTTTGTATGCCAGTGACGGGTCAGCACATTACAGAGAGAGCAAGGCAGAAAGAAGCATCCTGTGCTATAGCAAAAAGAGACAAGGAACAAAGTCACCCTCCAAGGCCTACATCCAACAGCTGGACTCCACTTACCAAAGCTTCTACCACCTTCATCAGTCCTTTAAGTTATGAAGCCATGAGAGGCTTAGGACATTTGTGAAGGGACAATCCAGGTGATCCTTCCCCTCCTGAAAACCCCTCTGAAGACTGTTGTGTTGAGGACCTACCTTCAAAATCTGAGTCTTTATGGGATACTGCAGATCCATTCCATAACACTCTTTCATCCTTTTTTTTTTTTTCTTCATCAGTATGCAATGCATTTCATTTAAAAATTCTTACTACTTAAAGTCAACCTCAATCATTTTGGATGCACTAGGCAAGTCCAATTCCCAAATGAATCTAACTGATACTAGTTTCTACTTACAGCTTTGGATTTTTAATCTATTTCTGGTGCCTGGGGCACCAGATTATGATTATGGACTTGCAATGGTGTTCTGTCATTAGTTTTGGCAGAGTACAGGGAATCATATGAAAGAAGGGGAGTTAGTATGATGGGGAAAGGATAGGAGCCCCACAAGGACCAAATATATCTGGGCACAGGGTCTTTTATGAGACTGATATTCAACCAAGGACCATGTATGAATATAACCTAGAACCTCTGCTCAGATGTAGCCCGTGGTAGCTCAGTAACCAATTGGTTTCCCATAGTAAGGGGAACAAGGACTATTTCTAACAGGAACTCAATGGTTGGCTCTTTGACCTCCCCACCCCCAAGGGAGGAGCAGTCCTGTTAGACCACAGAGGAGGACTTTGCAGCCAGTCCTGAAGATACCTGATAAAACAGGGTCAGATGAATGGGGAGGAGGTCCTCCCCTATCAGTGGACTTGGAAAGGGGCAGGGAGGAGATGAGGGAAGGAGGGTGGAATTGGGAGGGAATGAGGGAGCGGGATACAGCTGGGATACAGAGTTAATAAAATGTAACTAATACGAAAAAAATAAAAATTTAAAAAAAAAAACACAACTATAGGCTATTGTTTTGAACTGATTTTCTGACAAGTGCCCAACAGACCAACTTAAAACAGAATGTAATTATAACTGACTTTAAATCAGACAGGTTCCAAAAACCTATGTGAAAAGGTAGCTGGTCAGGAGGGTCCCTTGATTGGCACAATGAAGAATTCCCTTCTGTTTTCAAACAACAAAGATAGTAACTTCGATGTGACCAGCTGGCCTCGAACTCATAGCGACCCACCTACCTGTGCCTCCCAAGTGCTAGCATTAAAAGGCCCGCTCCACTACGCCTGACCCCCTTTGCCATCTCTTTAAATAAGGGAATTTGGAGTTTATTCCATTGCTTGGTTTTTATTACATAAAAGATACATAACTATGACTGTTTCAAGTATGTTAAGCATAATATACATATTGTGTGTGCGTGCATGCATGCGTGTGTGTGTGTGTGTGTGTGTGTATGTGCATGTGAAACATAGAGTACAGACCATGATTATTCCATTTATTTTTATATAAGTGAACGCATTGGACCTAGAGATGACTTTAGTGATAGCACTTGCATAGCATGTGTAAAACCCTGTGTTTCACACCAGGCCTCCCCCTAACTCGCCAAAAATCTCAGATATGTTACTTTGCAAATACACACACACACACACACACACACACACACACACACACACACACACGTACACCTTATTATTAATTTCTACTATTCTTATTTTTATAAAACCCAAATCACTTTTTGACCTTTATAGAAAAGGCAATTTCCTGTAAAATTTATTAATCTGTAAAATTGTATCTATGTTTGGCAGTTGGGTCTTTGAACTTCTCAGTGCTAAGTTCCACGGAATTGAAATAGCCATGGCGTTTACAAGAACTTGTAGGCTTGTAGGTCAACGGGGCTGTGGCAGCACACACTGTAAAGTCAGAATAAATTGGTAGTAGATGGACCCATCAATAAGTGGTCTACCTCCCAGTGATGCACCATGAGGAAGTGTTACGTTGTTACTTGAGAATGCAGGGACACCACCCAAACTTTCCCCTTCATCCTTGAGTAGCCCATGTACCTTGAGACCAGCAAGAGATGGGCAGAGTTCCATTGGTCAAGATTTATTTTTGAAGTTCTGTGTGTGATACAATGCGCTGGAGAATGGGGGCAGTTAAGATACGGTATCAAATAACCTAACAGAGGAAAATAATTAACAGTTCTGTTACCTACAGCTCTAACCCATAACTTAGAAAAATAAAGGAGACAGTGGTACATGAAATACTTTTTTTTTTTTTTATAAATCCATGTTGAGTTGCAAAGAAAAGAAAAAGAGAGCTGCAAGAGCTGGAAGGTACCAAGCCAAACATGTGGACAGAAGCTCTGTCAGTACAGGCTACAGGAAGCATCCATGAGGAATCCCAAGAGGCTGTGTTCGGGGCTCAGTGCTGAGGAAGGCATGCACAGTCCTCGGCCCTGCAAGCTGAGGACCACTACTGCACGATGCGCTGCAAAGGGCTGTTATCCATTGAAGAGCCTGGGGAAGGAGGCAACCAACAACTGGCAATGAGAGTTTCATTCAGAAAAGGCAGCGAGGACAACGTATTCATCCCACACAGAAATTAAACCGAAGCCCCAGCCATATCTAAGAAAAGTAGTATTGGAGCTGCCAAAGGGAAAGAAAGCAATGTAGTCTCACAGGCAGACAGGTCTGTGGGGATGCTGTGGGAGCTAACTCCTCTCATTCCTATGCTAGAGAAATAAAGCAATGCAGCCGCGCACTGCAGCAATTCTGAATAACGGCAAGCAAATGTACCCATCTCTGTTTCACTATTTATAGCATTCTCTCCTGCTGCATACCTTTTGAAGTTTACTGTAAAGCAGTGTATCACACTATTCCAGCAATAGCCTGATAATCAAAACACTTCCCGAGAGCCCACTTCTGAACATGTCACACTGGGGACCAAGCCATCAACATGAGAGTCTGGAGAGACATTTCACGGCAGAACCAAAACAGTTGCTTTCTGGGTGACTCCGTCAGTTAACACTCACCCACAAACAAAGGCTACCGCCTTGTCTTCTAATCAGTTCTGCATCATTTCTGTGTCTACTGATGATCCATGCTGCACTGTGTTCTCTCAGAACCGGGCAGCATCATACCGTAGTCTTCCATACCTGCTCATCCCTAGCCCGTTTCCATTAAGGATTCAGACTGATCGCTTTGTCAGTCCTCTGCTCAAACCCTTCCGTGTTTTCTCCTCTTAGAGAGGGAAGCAAACACTGCTGTTGTCCCCTCTTGGTGCCGTCCTGTAACCCCAAAGCCTGTCAGGATGGCTAGCCCTTCTTCAACCACTTCAAGCTTGGCTTCTGTTCCTAGAAAACAGGCTATGTCACAGTTCACAGCCTGATTACTGAAACAGTTTTGCTTGGGTTTCAGTCTCATCTCGGAGCATGGCTTTAATCGGAGCATTCTGTTTGTCAACTGTGAGCTGGAGGTGACAGAAGCTGTTCATAGGATCCCATCAGTGGCTCTCGATGAGCAGACAATTTTGTCACCTGGAAAACACTTAGCAGTGCCTGAACGCATCTGTGGTTGCCCCAGTGTGTGAATTACTACTGGGATCCAAGGCTGTTGCTGTACGCCCTACAGTACAATGGATCAACCTATAGAAGAATGACTCAGCCCCCCAAGCCAACTGTGTTCGCATAAGCAGGGGTATACTATAAAGACTAAGTGACTCAGTAGGTGTAAAGCACAAAAAAACAATGTAGGTCATATAGGAAGCACTGATTAGCTTTCTGAATGTATACGTTATATAATGCATTATAATTAAGTACAATGTACAAACAATATATATTTTATCCATGTATGTTTCATACTTTATTACAGGATAATGTACTATAGAGCATACTGATGTCTACATGTTTGTACTCTTGTGTTTCTTCTACAAGTTTTCTTTTCGCTAGCTGCTCCCCTCTGCCCCAAATTCTATCACTACAGAAAATACTTGCATTACGTATTCTCTCACTTCTAGATCTTTCCGAAGTATCAGAGACTTCTCTGAACATCTTATCAAAATTGCACCAATCTTGCCTCTTTTCTTTCACCTTATAGCATTCCAGTCTCTTAAATACTATAGATTTATTGACTGATTCTTGTACAGACTCCAGCAATTGTTTGCATTCTCTCATTGGGCTTTGCCGTACTCTACATGGATGCTGCGAAGAGACGGAAAGATGCTTGCAGGCAAGAATCCAAATGTATGGCATGCTTTATTGTGTATATTTTAGTGCAGCAATAAGTAATTATTATGTGTTCAGCCAACCTTGTGAAGATGTTCAACAGACAGCTGGAAGGCATGTTTCCAGAAGTAAACCAGGGGTACGAAGTAAAACAAGGACATTTTGGAGTCATTTAAGGTGCAAAATTGTCTAGATGGTTCCAAGCCAAAAAAAAAAAAAAATGCCTTTTAATAAAAACAGGTACCAAGGAGTCACGTAGCTGGTCTTTGCTAATCCTGATTCTGACATCAATCTGTAACTGTCTCCTCTGAAGGTACCCCTGTGGTAACTTTGGAATATAATTCAAACAATACCTGAGGAACTGGAGAAGGAAAAGTAAGGAGAGCAACTGCGGGTTTCTTGAGTAAATATAATATAAAGTGATTCAAATGTGAAGAGCTCATTTGGGACCCTGCGTTTGGGGCAAAATGGGACTTTAAGATATGCTGCCATGTGAAAAAAAATCCCCTTTTATCATAAATATACCCTCATAAGTGGCAGTTTTCATGCCAAAATGGTGCCACATTCTCAGCATGTCACTTGTTTCCTGTGACAAAAGCATGGAAAGTACAAGGCAGATCTGAGTGCTCTCATGTCTTCTGAGAGTGCACTGATCATTTCAGATGGGATTTACAGGAGGAAACACTCTTTTAGATGGCTAGCACAAACAACCACAGCCAGACCCTCCCCCAAATTCACAAATACAAACTTTTCCAAAAGAATTCCCAAGAGTGGTGTCTACTGGGGTCCGTTGGGGAGGTGGTGTCAGCTGGCCAGTGCTGTTGGCTGCTTTTGTGTAGTTTTTAATCTTTCACAGCTCAGTAGCATGGTTAAAATTATTTTGACATACTTTGCAAAAATTCTATAAAAAAATTTCAGCTTGATGAATACCCCGTCCCTCACCAAATTGCAACTGTACTTTAAAAATAACCGTTTTTAAACAGTTCGTGTATGGTCATCTGTTATGATGTTTTCCCAAACCATGTTTTTTGTGAGCTGCGAGAAGTAAGTAATCCTCCCTAGGGAGCAGATTTCTTGGTCCTTTCCCATCATACCACTCACTTAATATGGACACACTGTCCTTCCACAAGCTTATTTCCTCATATTTTTCCTGTGTACTCCCTCTGCTGGGACTTTTGACCTCCTCACGACAGCCTTGTATATCCTCAGCTTTTCTTTCTCACGCCATGTGAGCACTTTCTTGTCTTCTTACCCATGCTGTCTCTTCTATTGTATATACTCCCTTCTGTCAGCTTTTTGCACTAATACATAAGGCTATGTCTATCTTTTAAGCTCATAGCCATCACTTCAAACTTTGAATTTCTTTCATTTTAAAGCAGTGCAGCGCTGGAGAGAAGGCCCAGCTGTTGAGAGCATTTGATGCTTTTTCTGGAGGACCCAGGTTCGTGTCCCAGCATGCACATTAGGCAGCTTACAACTGCCCATAACTCCAGCTCCAGAGAATTTGCTGCCTGCTTCTGACTTCCAGGGCACCCACACACGTGTGCATATAATCACAAAACAAAGATCGATATCTTAAAATTAGGTTATGTAAATATACATATGAAGTCAAATGTCTCAGATGCTATTTTTTTTAATATTATGAACATTCCTTGTAACTAGTGCCTAGGTCACAGAGAAGAATATTAACAGACTTTCATAACTAAACTAAAGCAGTAGGTTACAGCCAAATGGCAGCAGAGATAATGCTTTGTAAATGTACTTAAGTAATAGTTTTTCTGTAAAGAAAAGAAAAGGAGAATCATAGAAATGCATTGTCTGCGTTGCCCCTATGAAAGAGACAACAAAGAATGCCAACCCTTTTTATTCAATTCAGTAAGACCTGGGCCTTAAAGTCCAATGCCAAAAGACTGATCTCTAATGGAAGTTTTGGTTTCTTTAAAAACTTAGTTATGTTATGTAAATATGTTTTCATTTTAATCCCAAGTGTGGGATTTTAGTTGAGCTGTAGTTTGTCCATAGCTGTTAATTGTCTTGTGTGGGGCACGGTTTTTGCCAGCTGGTAAGGACCTACTTCATGCAGCAGGGAGAAGGCCATGGTCTAAGACTCTTTCTGAGAGCCTGGAAAGAGAAGTGGAGGTGTGTGGTATTGGTGTGTGGCATGTAACAATTTGGAGAGATCAGAGATATGGACAGTGTGGCAGTTTGGAGCAGACAAAGAGCAATGCTTCAGGGAGCAACAGCTTGGAGGAGACTGCTGTCCGCATTTGCTGTTGACAGAGATTGGTATAGTCCCCAAAGACCCATCAGCCCTAAACAGCTGGGAGAAGTAAAGGTTCTGTACCCCCTCTTCCCACTAAACTTCTCACTCCTATGAAGGGCTGGGAGGTTGGAAGGGAGGTAGAGGCCTAAATATCCAAAATAGAGTTTTAAAAACAAGCACTACTCTGATCATTAATATTAAGAAGGTTTCTAATAAAATAATCAATATATTTTTAATGTTGCAATATTTTTGAAAATGGAAAATAATAATGAAAAATAATAATAATGGCCAGCAGATGATGTAGGAATGGGAAAATATGATCTGTTTAAGTGTTAGAAAGGGTTATTGGCAAGACTTGGTTCAATACTGGGATAAAGAGAAAGGAGACAAGCGATTTTAGATTTCTAACTTACATACTTGTAGCACTAAATAAAAACGGAGAAAACAGGAGAAGGAATATTGAGGATGGAAGAAAAATTATAAGCAATTGCTTGGCACGCTGCTTGCATTTGCTTTGTGTATGACATCTTAACTCACAAGCAAAGCAGATCCATGGCTCTGGACACATGAAGCTTAGAGAATGCTAAGCCAAGAATTTGAAGATGTCAGGATAAAAGGTAAACTGAAAACCTTGATTCTCTAAAGACCTATTAAATAGCACATAAGCTTAAAGGGTAGGTCATAGAAGAAATTCTGCAAAGGAAAAAAGGGAGAAAGGAAGAAATGGAGGTAAGAGAGAAAAAGAAGGAAAGAAAGAATAAGAGGGAAGGAGAAAGTTGGCTGATTATTCACTGTAGTCAAGGTCTATAAAATCACAAAAATAAAATAAATACTAAACCATTGCTCCATGGAAAGTACAAGGTTCCTGTGAGCCTTTGAACTCAACTTTTTTATCATCTACTAAATGACTAACATGGATGTTTCTGCTCTAAGCCGCCTCCCTTACTGTCTGCTGCTGATCCCTTAGCACTGAATTGATGGCCAGCAAAACTCTGACTCATGCCTGAATTAACACACTCCCCCCTCTAAAGCATACAACAGCGTCTTGCTCTTGGAGCTATAGAGAATACTCAAGACTTCATTTGGGGGCCATTTTAAACAGAGAAATTAACAGGAACCACAAAATGGAAAGGTGTCACTGAGTTCATTACCAGAATGATATCATGTAAGTGCAGCCAGGGAAACAGCTAAAGATGGCCTTGACGCTCCTCGGTGGAAACATATCTATTAAGTGCCTCAAATGCTCTGCACTCTGAGCACACCCGTGAATGACTACGAACACGCCGGAAAGGATCTTGGGGGTATACATCAACTTTAGTGAGTAGACAAATTTGAAATTAAGTTATCTCCCAGTAATTAGTATCAACTGTAGCTAAAAGTGCTTGAAGAGAAATAAGAAGTGTCAATTAGGGAGTCACAGTGAATCTGTCATGTCAAGCTTCTGGTGGGCTGAGGATAAGTGTGCAGTGAGTCAGAGAGTTAGAAGGGCAAAGCAGAAAACCAAAAAGCTTTCTAAACACAGAAGATGCATACTCTTTCTCAAACCTGATAAATAGAACAGAGATTAAACCAATTACACCTATCTTTTTTACCTAACTTGGAAAGGCAGCCAATTTGAAAAGCTAACAAATCTACATTCTGGTAAACGTAGCTGCAGTGTTTAAAATCAAATCTTTAAATAAATAAGCTTCAAAACAGGAAGGAAGGCTTCATCCATGCCTAATAAAATAGCTACAAATGAAAAAAACACTGAACAACATTTGCCTTTCCATAAATTCTGAGTTTCTTGCCCTAGCTGTGACATTAGGAGAAAAGTAGTTTCTCTGAGATATACAAGAGCCTAAACAAACCTGTCTTTAACATAGGCATGGCTAACCTCCCAAAATTACAAATAAAAACTTAAACATTAAACTATTAAACATGTCTTATTCTTAGTATTTTAAACAGTATCTCACTATGTAGCCCTGGCTGGCCTGGAACTCACTATGGTGACCAGGCTGGTCTTGAACTCAGAGATCTGCCCAACTGTCTCCCAAGTGCTGGAATTAAAGGTAAGTGTTATCACCAGACCTGGTTTAAAATAGACAATTTCACAGCTGAAATTTTTAAATGTAATTAAAGAAACATCCTTTCAATTTGTGAAATGATTATTGGCTTGAAAGAGAATCTGCCCCAAGGGAAGGGAGATGTCTTCAACTTTAAAATCAAAGAATCTCTAAGCTTGTATTTTATGTGTGAATAAAATACCTAATGATGATGCTCCCATGGCCCTATTTGTATACAGTTCTTTCTATTTTCAATCATTCTGTTACACCACTAGAATAAAACCCTGACAAGCTAGAACAAAAGGAGGCATTTCAGAAACTTGAACAAATGACTATGTAAACATCGTCTGACAACTTAGGTCAATACTGATAAAATACTCTTAAGTAACCTAAATGTTGACCCCTGAAGCCCCTCAATATAGCAAATGTGTCAGAATGAGTCATAAGAGCAAATAGTGTAGAATTCCTTTTTGAGCACGAATGAGTTCCTCCCACACTGACGCCCCCAGGCCCCATCCTCCAGATGATGTCTGGAAACTCAACAAAGTACAAAACCCCCTGCATAACGTGCTGAGACATTAGCGCACACACACACACACACACACACACACACACACACACACACAAACACACACACACACTCACACAGGGCTTGAGGGAAACCCATACTTAAGGGGACTTGTGCTGGTTTTCTAGCCTACAGAGACAGAGGCCAGAGGTGGCAGCCATCACAGCCATCAGAGAGTGAGAAGTATTCTAGAAAAGCCAGCAGTGGGAAGCCTCACTTCTTTGAGAAAGCCCTGCCCAATGCTTTAAAAACCTTCAGCCACAGATGTGTAGGATAAGCTGGAGTCAGGCTGAAAGAACTGAACTGGCATTTGAGCTCTCTACAAAACAGAGTTTGCAAGGTGAATGTAAGCAGCCAAACTGATGGAAAAATAGAAGAGCTCTTCACAGTGTGTCATCACAGCCATTCCCAATGGATAGATAGCTGGTAATTTGAAATACTACATGATAAACCAGGGAAACAAGGCCCCTTCTCTAGAGAAAGTGTGATCAATAAACATTATCCCAGACATGGTCTAGATGTTGGATTGCCAGACTATGATCTTGAGCATATCAACAAAGATTTTGAGAAAAGCACAAGAGCGAATGAAAAAAAGAGACAATGTCAGCAGAGAAATTGAAAATCTGTATGTGTGTGTATGTATATGTGTGGGGAGAGAAAGAAAGTAAAGCCTGGAGCTTAAATACACCATGGCTACATTTTATTTTAAAGCTCTGAAAGACAGATATAGTTTCTAGGTAATGCCTTGTTTCCACTTCTTCTGAACCTAGTCCTGGACTGTTTCCTAGCCCCAGCTGCTACTGTGTGTAACAGTTAGGCCAGGAGGGAAGGGTCTAATAGATTAATATACCTTTATAAAAGGCCATTTAGGGAGCTCCTTTCACCCCTTTATCATTAGAGGATATATCAAGGAGATGGCTGCCAGTGAACAAAGAGGAAGCTGGCTTTCTGCAAACAGCAAACCTGCAGCATTTTGACTTCAGATCTTCCAGTCCCTCAAATGGGAGGAATTATTTTTGTTGCATGGATGCCACCTCCTTTGTGATTTCATGCTACAGACACTTTAAGGAGTAAAGATACCCTTTCTGAGATAATCATGAATAATCGTTATAGACAACAATAGTTAATCTAAAACATTTGCATATATTTTAATAGTTTAAAACTTTCTTTTGTGAGAACCAAACTTGCCTGTGCTGGCTGTACATTCTCAGGCCCACATCTGTAACAGAACCCCACATCTAAGGGTTTGGGAAGACTGCAGAATCAGGGACGGAAAGATTGTAAGAGTGGGAAGACCAGACAGAATGTTTACTGTGAGATAGTGTCTTCTGTATGTGACGAAGAAGCTGCATCATGAAATCTCAACAATATGTTTGCCTAAACAATAGTTGTATAATGACAACACACACCAATGTAGATGAGGGAAATCTAACAAGATCTACTACCCTATCCAATGCTAATTAAAATCCAGCCAAAATCTAACACGCCCAAATCAAAAGCTATAGGTTATTATTGGATGTTAAAAGAGGGAAAAATCAGTCTTCTTCAAGGATGAATGACCTGATAGATTGTCCACTCCCAGGCAGTCAGCCTGAAATACATATGCATATGAGAAATAACTAATTGCTTCAGCAAGCTATATATAAACATATGTAGTAATTAAAGAGGTAATAATTTGAGAGGGAGCTAGAGACACAGAAGCTGGAGAAGAGAGAGATGGAAATGATATAAATACAATACTCATGTATAAAATTCTCATAAAAGATTTAAAATAAAAAACTTGCATACCACAGATGGCCTCGGAAAGACTCTACCCAGCAGCGTATCAAAGCAGATGCTGAGACTCATAGCCAAACTCTGGGCAGAGTGCAGGGAATCTTATAAAAGAAGAGGGACATAGTAAGACCTGGAGGGGACAGAAGTTCCACAAGGAGAGCAACTGAACCAAAAAAATCTGACCACAGGGGTCTTTTCTGAGACTGATACTCCAACCAAGGTCCATGCATGGAGATAACCTAAAACCCCTGCACAGATGTAGCCCATGGCAGCTCAGTATCGAAGTGGGTACCCTAGTAAGGGGAACAGGGACTATCTCTGGCATGAACTCAGTGGCTGGCTCTTTGATCACCTCCCCCTGAGGGGGGAAGCAACCTTAACAGGCCACAGAGGAAGATAATGCAGCCAGACCTGGTGAAGCCTGATAGGCTAGGGTCAGAGGGAAGGGGAGGAGAACCTCCCCTATCAGTGGACTGGGGAAGGAGCATGGGAGGAGATGAGGGAGGGAGGGTGAGATTGGAAGGGGGCTACAGCTGGGATACAAAGTGAATAAACTGTAATTAATAAAAAAAATAAATAAACAATTTTACCAAAGTGATTCAGTTGATATTAACAATAACTTTTTTTATCCAGATATGGTAAATATTACCTTTTATAGATGGAAGAAGAAGAAGAAGAAGAAGAAGAAGAAGAAGAAGAAGAAGAGAGGAGGGAAAAGGGGAGAGGCGAGGATTAGAGGACTCTAGCTGGGTGACTGAACAGCATGGTAAGCAGACGCATTAAGGTGTCAATCTTACTGAAGGTTAAAGAGGACCCTGGGCAGTGTAAGAGTTTATCACCTTGTTCACATCTAAAGATGATAGTCAAAACTCCATCTCCAGCATCTGCTCTCATCTTTACAAACTGCACATCCGATAGGAGACAGATTTTGTCAACATTTTTTGGGGGTCATCTCGTCTTACCATACCAACAGACCATACCAGCGTGGAATCCTCCTGCAGGGCACTAGGCTTGTGGCTGTCGAGAGTTGCAGCTTGCCTGGCTTAGTTCAGCTGCTCAGTTGGAGCTGCGCACAAGCCCAGCCCTCTGTGCTGTGACCTTTCCTGCAGCTTCCCCGTGTCTTCTGAGCAGGGTCTCTCACAGGTGATCTTTACATTTTTCTGTGTGCGAGTTTTTCTTTCTCTGGCTAAAACCTCGTGTATTTGCTTGTCAAATTGGGAGGCTGGGAGAGAGAAGGGTTAGAAATGTTGTTTTATTGTCTTATTTCATAGCAAGAAGAGGTGTAACCTCGCTGAGAGGGTGACAAATTCAGTTATAGTCAGCCAGCTCTTGACAGGCTTTATCGGAAAACCAAACAAGGGAAGAGTTTGTATGTCTGCTACCAGCTGTCACAGTATTGAACAATGAATGTTTGATGAAGCCGACCTGCAAATACACACAGCTCTATGGAAGTCAGCTTTAAGTAGCAACTAGCTGACAAAATTAACAAGAAAAGGCCTTGGTAGAGGATATCAAAAGAAAAGGAAAAAATGAAAAGCTCCCACTTCCTTTATTTACTTGGGTACGTGTGGCCAAAAAGCCTGCAGGCAAGGTGGAATTTGAAATGAAGTTGCAGTTTTGTTAAGATAAATACACAGTCTTCATCCGAACCCATATAGGAAGTATGGTTTGGATAATTGTCAGGTTTTTCAAATTAGTCCTGCTATGAAAAGCAGAATCAGGTCTACAGGAAATACGAGCTTAGCTGTGCGTCTCAGGTGATGAGATGGCAGACAGTGAAACAACCAAGAGTGCAGTGAAAGGACCCACCAGGTACCAGCATGGCACAGGCCAGCCCCACGCTGGCTTGTCCTCATCGTTTTTCTTGATGCAGAATAAAAGGGTTTTTTTTTTTTTTTTTGCAATAGAAAGCAGTTGGCCCTGAAGTCATATACACACAAGCCACACTAAATGAACCCAGCAAGTTATATTTATATATGAATGCTTGTGTATATGTAACAATAGTAATCACAGAAAACAAGGCAATCAATTTGAGAGGTTGGGGGGAAAACATGGGAAGGGCCGGATGCGGGGCCATGGTATAGTTGAAGGGAGGAAAGGGAATGAGGAAATGATGTAATGATGTGATTATATTTCAATTTAATTTTTTAATTAAAAAAAAACAAGACCAGAATTAAAAGGGGGGGGGTGTCTTCATCCAACAAGAACAGAACTATCTCTCTGAAAAGATTCATTTCTTACCCAGTCTTTGCCCAAGTTAAAATTAGAGATATTTTTTCACCTTTAAGAGAACATGTCATATGATTAATTCAAACCAGGCAATAATCCCCATTTTACTTAAAAACATGAGGAAGTATTCTAAACTAGAAAAGAATCAAATAATAATGAAATTATTTTCAAATCAATCAAAAATAAACTCTTTCCCCATCAATCTACATTTTTATAACTGTCGCCAAGCCCTGCTGACAGCTAGACTTGTGTCGCTTCTGTAGGTTATCCTATGAGCTTCTGGGTTACAAGGATCCTCCCTCACTTAGCTTCGATTCTTTGTAAGTCTGACTCTAGCCGTTGCTCGTTGAGTGAGTGAGTTGTCTGAGTGAGTGGTGACAGAACCGACTGCGATACTGAGACACAGAGAAGGCCCACGGGAAGCAGGCTGTGTCCGTCCCACCCACGCTGTATCCTGCAGCTCTTACATCTAGCTCTCCTGACGTTCCTCAGCAAAGCAGATGATCCTCAGATCCTCACTGTGGAAGAACGACAACGAAGAGGAAACCCCACACTTCCCAGTCAGCCTGGCAAAATGAAGGGAAAACCCACAAGAAAATCCACATCCGTTTGCCCAGACAGCTCTCTTAATGGGATGTTATATAGCATAATTAAACACTCTCCTGACGAGAGAATGAATCTTCCCGTGTCTGTTTGCCCTGTGAGTTTTCACTCTGCCCATTCATTTCTGAACTCCCGTTTGATAACATCTAGTATTTGACAGAGACTGGAGCAGTGTTGTAAATACAAATGATGTGTTCTGACGGTCTGAACAGCCACAAATATTATCCCTTGGGACTTGTGCTTCTTATCTCTGCCTCTCCAAATTCCTTCAATCTATACTGAGTGACGGAATTTTTTTTTAATTTTATATGTGTTCTGTTATTTGTCTATTTCCATTGTCATGAATAAGGTATGATCTTAGCAGTAGGAATATAGGCATGAAAAAAATGTCCATGACAAATTCTGTAAGATATATAGATAGATAGGTAGACAGGCATATCTTACACATATATATCATACAGATGATATATATGCTGTGTTACCTTTGTGTGTACCGAAAACGGTAAGAGTTAGCTAGAGTTTAATGCTTTGCTATTAAAATTTTGAAGAGATGAGGTGGTAAACACTCATATAAAGCAGTGTTAGAGGAACAGAAGTCCACAGATAGGATGATGTGAAAATGAGTTCTTTGGAGATGAGTGAAAAGAATCAAATGCCAGGGTTAACCTTTAAATTGTTGTAGTGTAGAAATAAATTGCCAATTAGCTTCTCTTTTGCTTCAATCACAGGGAAAAGATGTTCTATGCTTTGCATCCATCTTCGGTGTAAACACTAAGCAAGACTGATTTACACACCCTTATTGCCATAATTGGAAGTATTTTGGGGGACAGTTCCTGTGACTTCCATAACCTGAAGCCTCCAGGAGAAGAAGGTCAAGAAAGAAGATTAGGAGGAGGAAGAGGAACAGTAGAAGCTAGGCAGGAAAACAAAACAGAACAGAATAAATCACCAACTCTAGGGACACAGGTTGGAGGGCTGCGTGCCTTCTACCGAGGGATTCCTACACACAGTGAAAACAGGAGGAAACTGAATTTTAAGTCTCACCTCCATCTTCCTCTAAGACAGTGGTTTTCAACCTTACTAATGTTGTGACCTTTTAATACCTGTCCTCATGTGTGGTGACCCCAGCCACAAAACTATTTTTGTTATGTCTTCATAAGTGCAAGTTTACTACTATTATGAATCATAATGAATCTGATATGCAGAAAAAAATATATATGTATATATATATCAAGCCCTAAAAAGGGGTTGTTCAACTCCCAAAGGGTCATGACCCACAGGTTGAGAACCAATGCTCTAAGGGTATCTGAGACTGCATTACAAATTCACACGACAGCTTTGTTAAATAGCTGTGATGACATATGCACCAAATCCTCTTTGAAAATCTTACTAAACCAAAGAATCAATGGGGCATGAAGTCCACTCCTGCCCTAGAACTTTCGCCTCACTGCAGACAACACAGACTCTCCCAGAATCTGTGTAGTTAGAACATATTTGAAAGAAGAAAAGGGAACTGAAACATTGACAGGGTGAAAAGAGTTTCTCCAAATTCAGTAGGCACTAAGTTGCTAAAGAAACTTATTACGCTTCACAGCAGAAGGTTAAACCCATTGTAAGGAATTTATTATAAACACGGGTGCTCAATGGCAGACTACCACTGTATGCGTGTGTGTGTGTGTGTGTGTGTGTGTGTGTGTGTGTGTGTGTGTGTGT